>NC_091470.1:105572530-105803063 GCF_036971445.1 Narcine bancroftii | reverse complement strand
TGAGAGAGACAGAGAGAGAGAGACAGAGAGAGAGAGACAGAGAGAGAGACAGAGAGAGAGACAGAGAGAGAGAGACAGAGAGAGAGAGACAGAGAGAGAGAGACAGAGAGAGAGAGACAGAGAGAGAGAGACAGAGAGAGAGAGACAGAGAGAGAGAGACAGAGAGAGAGAGACAGAGAGAGAGAGGACAGAGAGAGAGAGACAGAGAGAGAGAGACAGAGAGAGACAGAGAGAGAGAGACAGAGAGAGAGAGACAGAGAGAGAGAGACAGAGAGAGAGAGACAGAGAGAGAGAGACAGAGAGAGAGAGACAGAGAGAGAGAGACAGAGAGAGAGAGACAGAGAGAGAGAGACAGAGAGAGAGAGAGACAGAGAGAGAGAGACAGAGAGAGAGAGACAGAGAGAGAGAGACAGAGAGAGAGAGACAGAGAGAGAGAGACAGAGAGAGAGAGACAGAGAGAGAGAGACAGAGAGAGAGAGACAGAGAGAGAGAGACAGAGAGAGAGAGACAGAGAGAGAGACAGACAGAGAGACAGACAGAGAGACAGAACAGACAGAGAGACAGACAGAGAGACAGACAGAGAGACAGACAGAGAGACAGACAGAGAGACAGACAGAGAGACAGACAGAGAGACAGACAGAGAGACAGACAGAGAGACAGACAGAGAGACAGACAGAGAGACAGACAGAGAGACAGACAGAGAGACAGACAGAGAGACAGACAGAGAGACAGACAGAGAGACTGGGAGGGGTCCAACTGAAAACTGGAGGTCGATGTTGAAGCCATCTGGTTTGTGGGTCTCCAATATTAGGTGTTGTTCCTTCAATTTGGGGGTCCCCTCTGTTTGGCAGTGCGTGAGGCCATGGAGAGGCATGTTGGTGTGGGAATGGGGTGTGGAATTGAAATGGGTGGCTGCTGGGAGATCCCCGCTATTGGCAGTGTTCAGAGCTAAGGTGCTCAACTAAACGAGCTGTCTGTGTCTAGTCTCTCCAATGTAGAGGAGTCCATGACGGGAGCGCCCAGATTCCGTAGGAGGTTCACTGGGAAGAACTGTTTGGAGCCTTGAGTGGTGATGAGGGAGGAGATGTAGGCTCAGACTCGTGTGGCATTTCTGATGGTCACAGGGGTAGGTACTGAGGGGGTGATTAGTGGGAAGAGACGAGTGCACGAGAGAGTCGCGGAGGGGGCGGTCCCTGCAGAAAGTGGGAAGGGGAAGTTGTATCTGGAGCTGGGATAACGTAGTAGGTGGCAGAAATGGCAGAGTTTGGTGCATAATGTTGGATGTGGAGCCTGATGGGGTGGTAGATGATGACAAGGGAATCCTATCCTTGTTCTGCCTTGGGGCGGAGGAGGTCAGGGCAGATGCGTGGAAAGTAGTGGAGATGCCAGAGGGGAAGCCATCTCAGATGTTCTGAAATGGAAAGCCTCATCCTGGGAGCAGATACGAGGTGGAGGAATTGAGAGAAAGAAATAGAATCCTTATGTGGGGCAGAGCGTGGTCGAGGTAACTCTGGAAGCCGATGGGTTTATAGAAAATGTCTGCGGAGAGTTTGTCAGCCAAAATGCAGAGAAACCGAGGAAATAGGAGAGTGTTGTTCGAGATGGACAAGTGAATCGTGGTCGAGGTAACTCTGGAAGCTGGTGGGTTTATAGAAAATGTCTGTGGAGAGTTTGTCAGCCAAGATGCAGAGAAACCGAGTAAAGGGAGAGTGTTGTTCGAGATGAACCAAGTGAATTTGACGTCAGAGAGGAAATTGGCAGCCAAGTCGAGCTCATCACGGTGCAGGAGGCAGCAACAAAGTGAATATCGTGGAGGAAGAGTTGAGGGGCCTTGCCTGTGTAGGCCTCTAGCATGGATTGCTCTATGCAGCCAACAAAAAGGCAGGCGTCGCTGGGGCCCTTTGACTTGGAGAAAGTGGGACGCGTCAAAGGAGAAGTTATTGAGGGTGAGGACCAGTTTTGTCAGTCTGAGGAGGGTGGTGGAGGTGGGGGACAGGTTGGATCTATTGTCAAGAAAGAAATGAGGGCTTTGTGACCTCTTGGTATGGGAGAAGCAGGGTGTAGTGATTGGATGGCATAGATGAGGCAGACGAGTTTAGGGAACTGGAAGTTGCTGAAGTGAGGAGAGTATGTCAGGTATTGCAGATGTAGATGGGAAGGGACCAGACTAGGGCAGGAAAAATACAGTCGAGGTATGAGGTGCTAACAAGTGCAGGTCCTTTCCATCCCAACCTCCAGTGAACATGCAGCTTTAAAAATGAAGGGTCTGTCACTTGTAGTGAGGAGCATGGTCCTGTGTCTGAGAAATGCTTTGATTTATATTTATATAAATAAAAATAAAAACACACACACACACCCCCCCCCCCCCCCGGCAAAAGTTGAGGTGGCGTCGTTAGCACAGTGCTATTGTCTATAAGGAGTTTGCACGTTCTCCTCTAATCTGTGTGGGTTTCCTCAAGGAGCTCCAGTTTTCTCCCATGTTGCAGAGATAAACAGAGTATTTGGTGTTAATCGGCCACCCAGCACATGCTCTGTTCTTGCTGCCACCATCAGGAAAGAGGTATCAGTGCCCCAGGACTTATACCCCCAGGTTAAGGAACAACTGCTCCCCCTCCACCATCAGACTCCTCAAAAACAAACTCAATCAGGGACTAATTTAAGGACTCGCACTTTGTACATTATTTATTACTGAATATTTATTTTCTGTATTGCAGTCAGTTTGTTTCCATTTCTTTCTTAGTTTCCATTTCTCTTTTGTAAACATAGCTTGGGTACAGTTTTTTTTTGCACTACTGATAAGTAGAAATTCTGCCTGGCCCACGTGAAGAAGAATCTCGGGGTTGTATGTTGCCTGACGATAAATTTGACCTTTGGATGTATTTGGGCAGTGTGGGCTCGTGGGCCGGAAGGGTCTGTGACCATGCCATGTCTCTCCGAGATGGCACACAAATGTGCACATAGGAACAAGCTTGCACGGAGGCGCAGTGTCCTGGGGAGACGTAGGACGCCATGCGAACGGCCGTGCAAGATTAATGCAGAGCTCCTGCAGAGTTCCACCTGCTGACTCCATGCTGCTCTGCAGACCTCTCCAGACAAAGCCGTCTACAGTCCCTGCAGGGAGCATTCTTCCCCCTCAGCCTGGAGTAAATGGTCTCCAGACTCCTGCCAACAGTTGTTAAAAAGGAGCATCTCATCCGCTCCACTCCCTCGAACTTCTTCCCTCATCCCCGTTTGAGGAAAGGAGGAAAAAATCAAAATTCCAAGTCACTTGAATGCTCAGTTATTCAAAAATTAATCCCAGGGTAAGATGTCAAAGGCTTAAGATTCAAGGTTATTTTACTGTCGTGTAAATAAAACCAAAAATATGATATTACATGAAATGCCCTTTTATCTACCTTTAGACAGACAAAGATTTGCTATCAGCAGAAAGGTCCTGGTGCCCCTTACAGTCAGAGAATGAGAAGCAAAGGAGAGTCTTCCCCTCCCCCCACCACCCCCTTCCCTCCGCCAGAGTCACTGTGTCCACGCATTTGTCTGCAGCTACACCGATCCCATTGGCAACCCGAACCTCCTGATGTGATCAGGAAGCCCCCAGCGCCCTTTTGCATCCCGGTTCCGATACCTGGTACCCCTTCCGCCGTTCTTCAGAGTCCACAGCCCATTGTGAGTCACGTGACCGCAACTTGAGTGGGTTCCTCGCCTCGAGTCGCCTGTGGGTTCTTCAGCCTCTGAGCCCCTTGCTGGTCCGCTGCTGTGGTTACCATTCGCCATGGGTTGTCTCCTCCCAAATGGCGGAGTGGGGGGGTAATCTCCCTGTTTTCTGCGCGAGTTCTCCTGGAGGCTGCAACTCCACACGGTCGCTGCTGATCATAAGCGGCAGGATCTTGGGCCCCGACTCTGCGGATGCAGGATTTTAAAATAAATCACTGTTGGCTACTTTAACAGGCCGTTTAAAACCTAAACAGAGCTGACAGTAGTTGGACTAGGGGGTTTGACCCCAAGGGGGAGCTCTATGTCTCTGCTCCCTGCTCTCCATAGGTCCACACTAGCGGCGGATCTGCCATTTTTCTTGGCCATTTACCAACCGCTTCGTCTGTATCAGTCTGCTTCTTTTCAAGTTCAAATTTATTGGCCGAGAACAAGCATGACAACACAAATGACCCTGAGATTCTTTTTTTTCTGCTGATACCTGTAACTGTATCCAATTAATACCTTCTGTCTGTTGGTCTGTACCCTCCCCCACCTCGCCCTTTAGAACCACAGAACGCTACCGCACAGGCCATTCGTCCCTTCTAGTCTGTGCTGACCATTATTCCGCTAGTCCCATTGACCTGCTCCCATTCCCTAACCCTCCAGACCTTTCCCATCCATGTATCTGTCCAATTGATTCTTAAAACATACGATTGAGCCCACATTCACCATGTCAGATGGCAGCTCACTCCACACTCCACCACTCTCTGAGTGAAGAATGTCCCCCTAATGTTTTCCCCTAAAGGTTTTCCCCTGGCCTCCCAAATTTGTCTCCCCCAACTGAAGTGGAAAATGGTTAATTCAGGCACTGCTTGCTTTTTGCTCATACCTTGAAAAAGGCTCAGGCCAAAAGGTTGGATGCTTTGAGACTGGCTGAGTTCCTCCAGCATTTGTGTTTTTACTGTAAACTCAGCAAACTGCAAATGTGGATTTCAGTCTATTGTATAATGAGCAGTTGAGCCCTTGATTGAGTCTCAAATTGAATATAATTCTCCCTATAGTCAGAGTCTGATGGTTGAGTGGCAGTAATTATTCCTGACCTGGTGGTCTGAGTCCTGTGGCACCTGTTCCCTCCTTCATGATGGCATCAGTGGGAACCGAGCGTGTCCTGGGTGGTGTAGATCAGTCACGTACCCACGTGAGTCGAGAATAGGGCCACTCGCTGCTGATAACTCATCTGGGGTGACACGTGAGAAATGTGACGCGCGGGCCGGAACGGGGAGTTCAAACAGCGCGGGGTCTGGGGAGGAGAAGTAGCTGGCTGTTAAAAGAATAATAAAATACCGACGCCATTTTCTTGTCCTGAAGAACGGTGAGTGTGTTCGTTTCAATAGTTTGCGCAGCACCTATCTGGCTGTCACTACAGATCCTTGATGATCACTGCTGCCCTCCGACAGCAGCGCTCCCTGTAGATGATGGTGGGGAGGGTTTTGCCTGTGATATCCTGAGTTTGCAGGGCTTTCCGCTCAAGGATATTGGTGTTCCCGCACCAGACCGTGATGCAGCCGGTCAACACACTCTCCACCGTGCACTTGCAGAAGTTTAAAATAAAAGTACAGTGCTGTAGTAACTCTGAAGGTCACACAGCGTAGAGGAGAACTTCTTCAAGGTAGGCATTCGCCCCCACCTCTGAAGAGATTTTGATTTCTGCAGTAGAATGAAGTTTCTCCAGCATTGTGTTTTTACTTCAACCGCAGAGTCTGCAGACTTGCAGACGTTTGCCATGGTTTCTAATGTCAAATAGAACCTCTGCGGACTCCGGAGGGAAGTAGCGGCACTGATGTGCTTTCTTCATAATTTAACGGTGCAGAGCCCCCCCACAACTTTGCTCCGAACGTCTTGTGGTGAGCCCAGAGTATACCCAGTCCATTAAGGTGTTGCTCTAAAGGTTCTGCCTGCTCGACGCCCTTCTGCACCCATTCTCTGCTGACTGGTTTTGTTTGGTTCCCCTTGCAGATCACCAGAAGCTGGAGAGGGAAGCTCGGATCTGTCGGCTGCTGAAGCACTCCAATATCGGTGAGTAGATCGCCCGGGATCTTATAGGCGAGAGAGTGGTGGCCACTTCACCCTGTTGCTCTGTGACTTGCCTCCGTTAGAGCTGAACCATGTGCCGCGTTGTGGGCATCTCTGTCCAGTGGTGTCCATGTGGCCCAGAATGCGGAACCAGAATTTATTGTCAGGAACATGTCACGAAATTCACTGTTTTGTGGCAATGTCACGGTGCAAATATTGCTATAAAATTACATTTAAAATGAATAAATTAGAGCAAAAAAAGTGGGGTCTTGTCTGTGGTTCATTGTCCTGATGGCACTGTGCCACTGAGTACTCATCTTCAGGCTCCTATACCTCCATCCTGATGGTAGCAGAGTGAAGAGGGCATGGCCTGGGTGGTGAGGATAGAGGCTGCTTTCTTAAGACAGCACCTCATGAAGGTGTCCTCGATGGAGTGATGTCACAGGCTGAGTTAACAACCCTCTGGAGTTTTCTCCTGTCCTGTGCATTGGTGCCTCCATACCAGCCAGTGATGCTCTCCACAGTACACCTGTAGACATTTGCAAGAGTCATTAGTGGCATACCGCATCTCCTCAAACTCCTCACGAAGTATGGCCACTGGCAGGCCTTCTTCGTGATGGCGTCGATGTGTAGGCCCAAGGACAGATCCTCGGAAGAACCCAGGAGCTCGAAGCTCTTAGCCCTTTCCACTGCTGGTCCCTGATTCCCCCTTCCCGAAGTCCACAATCACCTCTTTAGTTTTGCAAATGATGAGTGCAAGGTTGTTGTTGTGGCATCACTGGACCAGCTGATCTCTCTCCCTCCGTCAGCACCCAAGATGAAGTCTGACTGAGGCTGACGTGTTTGTAATTCACTCCTTTGAGACAGATCCAAGGGATCATGGCACAGTTTGAGTAATTAGTAACATACCTGATGCTTTTGGTGAGCGATGAATTATCTGATTTTGTCTTGCTTGTTGGGTTCCCACTGACGATAAAATGCTCAGATGTTAGTTTATTGACTCGAGTTCAGGAGATCTAATTTCTTTACCTGGAAACCAATGGTTTTGCACGCTCAGTTAATTGACGTACAGTCCTTTGTAACCCAGCAGCATCTGTGTGATAGCATGTGCCCTCTCCTTTCCAAACCTGGACCCACCCACTCCTTCAACTCTCCTTCCACTATAGTAGGTAATGCTATTACATCGCCAGTGACCCGGGCACGATTCCAGCGCTGCCTGCAGGGAGTTTCCACGTGGTGGGGGTCCTTGAGGATAGAGGCTGCCTTTTTAAGATGCTGCCCTCGATTGAGTGATGTGCTCTGAGAGGCTCGGAGGGTGAGAGTGAGCAGTTCCTTGGGTCGTTCAGTATTCTCACTGCCCGTGGGAAGAAGCTGTTCCTCAGCCTGCTGGTGCTGGCCCTGATCCTCCTGGATCTCTTCCCTGACTGGAGCAGCTGAAAGATCCTGTGTGGGGGGTGGATGGAGTCCTCCATGATTGCCGATGGAATTTACGCCCAACAAACACAGGGAAAAGATCAACAAAAAGCCTGCAGATGCTGGAAAGCTGGACAGTATACAAAGTGCTGGAAAACTCAGCATCCGGGGGAGCAAGAGTCAAGAGCTTGGAAGCCCACCCGAAACCTCAACTGCCGATTGCTTTCCACAGATGTTGCTAGACCTACTGAGTTCCTCTAGCAGGATTGTTATGCGGACGTGTTACTTGGGAGGCTTCTTAAATAACTTAGAGATGCAAGATTTAAATAACAGAAGAGACTTTACTTACTGATGCTTTCCACCATCTCAGGAAACTGTTCACACACACTCATATACATATACATACATCCCACTGTGGTGCACTATAGTTACTACAGCGAGATGGGTGTATTCTTATGCGGTTACAAAATAGTTCACATTATCCTGACGATATAAAAAAGGATGATGCATTTTGGGAAGTCAGATCACATGTGCAATAAATGGGAGGGTGCTAAGGGTTGTCGGTGAACAGGGGGAGCTTGAGGTTCAAGTACATCTACCTTGACAGATACATAGGATGGTGAAGAAGGTTTGTGGCATCTTTCACTGGGAACAGAAGATGAGTTATTTAGAAAACACAGGTTGGACCATGCTTGGAGTACTGTGTGCAGTTGGAGTTTCCACTGTATAAGAAGGAGCGACATGGTTAGCGTAGGGATTAGATCACCCCGTTACAGCACCAGCGACCGAGTTTAAATCTGGCTCTGGGTGTAAAGAGTATGTATGTTCTCCCCACGCCTGTGTGGGTTTTCTTCCGGTTTCCTCCCATCCTTCAAAACGAACGAAGAGGTTGAAGGTTAATTGGGCGACACGAGCTCGTGGGCCGGAAGGGACAGTAATTATGCTGTATGTCTAAATTTATAATTGAATTAAAACAACTGCACTGGAAATTGTTGTCCCTTAAGCAGGGGAGGCTGAAGTAACCTGACAGTGGGTACCCCAGTTGGCGTAGCGATTAGCGCTTTGCTTGCGATCGGGACTGGGGTTCGAATCCCATGCTGCCTGTAAGGAATTTGTACGTTCTCTCTGTGTCTGCATGGGTTTTCCTCAGAGGGAGGGGGGGTGGTGTAGGTTATTTAGGTGTAATTGGGCAGCAAGGGTTCGTGTGCCAAGAGGGCTGCATGTCTAAAGTTTAAAACGTTCCAAGAGACCCAGGTGGGTTAGACATTCAGAATCCTCTTGCAAATGTAGGGGAATTAAAATGAAGGAGGCCACAGAGTTAAAATGGGAGGATGTTTTAAATGGATCTGATGGGTAGGTTTTATTCATACCACGTGGCTCATTATCTGGAACAGTCCCAGGAGGAAAGTTGAGATATCAGAAAGCAGTGGGTTCCAGCCAGACTGCAGAGATGTCAGATGCCAGTATGGAGGGGATGCTACACAGTCACTGCTGCCAGACTTCAGACTTGTTCCTTCTGTTCTCTTGGAGAAACTCATTCCCAGTTCCCAGCGTATACCTTGGGATCAGAATTTATTGTTGTGAACGTGTCACGAAACTCGTTGTTTTGCAGCAGTATCTCTGGGCAAACGTTCCTAGAAACCATCTGACAACAATATATAACAGTGCAAGAGAAAAGTCAAAGTCAGGCAGTGTCTGGGGTTCATTACCCATTCGGGAATCTGATGGCGGAGGGGAAGAAGCCGTCCTCGTGCCGTTGAGTGTTCGTCTTTAGGCAGAGTAAAGAGGGCATGGCCTGGGGGTGGGGGGGGGGGGGGGGTCCTTGAGCATAGAGGCTGCTTTCTTAAGATGCTGCCCCTTGTAGTTGTCCTTGATGGAATGAAGACTGGTGCCCGTGATGTTGCAGGCCAAGTTAACAGCCTTTTTAATGGAGTTGGAGTTATTGCTCTACCTATCTTTTTTTTGAGAGCAATACAGAATGTTAGCAGGCCCTTCCAGCCCACAAGTTCCCCAAATACACCCATGTGACCAAGTAAAGGACAGATTACCAGTCATTTTCTGCATCCTGTCTTCTGAGGCTGTGTTTGAGGCATTTAAACCGATATTGGTAAAGGCAAGGCACAGAGCTTATGCATGCAGATAGCGTCGGGGTAGGTGGGCAGACAAGATCACATGGACGTGGTGGGCTTTCTGTGATGTCCAACCCTGATTCTGTGACTGTGTTTGGCTCCAGGTTTGAAAAAGGGAACGTGGAAGGTAGAGAGGTCCACAATCTGATGTGTCGTCTGTTTCATTTCTTTCTTCCTCTCACACTATCATTTAGTGTTGCACTCCCTTGGGACCCCCCCCCCTTCATCCATTCCCATTAACCTCCCCCTCGGTGCCCATCCTGGTGACCGCAGGAAGTGCCACACTTGCACCCACACCTCCTCCCTACCCTCCCCACATTTGGTGGCCCTCTACTGCATCCGGTTCTCCCTTTGTGGTCTCCTCTCCGTCGGAGAGACAAGGCGCAGGCTAGGTGATTGTTTCCTTGAGCGCATCGGCTACAATAATGACACATCCCAGTGGCCAACTCTACACACCCCATTCCCACACCAACATGTCTGTCCATGGCCTCATGCACTGCCAAACTGAGGCTCCTTGCAAATTGGAGGATTTACACCTTGTATTCCATCTCACTAGTCTCCAACTGATGGTGTCAATGTCAACTATGCCATTTTCCATTAACCCCCTCCCCTTGGTCTCTCTCTTTCCCTATCCCACTCTCTCTTCCTCCAGCTTTCTTCCCTCTTCTTCCCTCCTTTGCCCTCTGCCCCTGTCACTTCTGCATCTTCTACCCTCCCACCTATGACCCTTTACCTGTTAGCCTGTGCCCTTCCCCTGCCCTTCCACCCTGTGCTCCTCCCCTTGCCTTCCCACCTCCTCCTTCCCCTTCTCTCCCCCACGTGCCTACCCGATTTTTTTTACACATTAGAGACGAAGGGCTCGGGCCCGAAACAATGATTGCTTTTGTTTTTCATTTCCTGTGGATACAACGTGGCCAGCTGAGTTTCTCCAGCACTTTTGCATCCTGCGCTCGACGCCAGCTCTCGCGGACATGTTTGTTTAACCCCATTTGTTGTACTGTGTTTTACGAAAGCCTGCAGACGTGATTTAAGTAAAGCGGAAATGTTAGAGGAGCTCAGCCAGTCTCGCGGCATCCGTAGGAGGTAAAAGATATATTACCGACGTTTTGGGCCTGAGCCCTTCGAGAAGGTGTAAGCAAAAATATAGGGAGGTGTCTCAATAAAGACAAACAAACAAAAGGTGTTAATTAGATTTAAGAGGAAAAATAAGAATTGATTTTGGCTCTGTGAAAGCAGAGGGGGGAAAAGGAAGAGAGAGAGAGAAAACAAGAGGAAAAGAGATGGGGACAAAGATGAAGGGGGGATGTATTTTAATGGAAACCGGAGAATTTGATGTTAATGCCGTCAGGTTGGAGAGTGCCCAGACGCTAGAGGAGGTGTTGTTCCTCCAATTGATCACCCGCAAGTTACCTCCTCAGGACGTGGGGAGACTGGCTGAGTTCCTCCGGCATTTCTGAGTGGTTTTTTTTTCCCCTCAACTTGCTGCTCTCCCTGCCTGAGCAGGGATTACGGGTATCTATCAAAGAATGCCACAGCTGCTTTATGACCAGAGCTGAAATTTCCCGGTGGATGATAACTCGGAACAAGACCGCTGGTCTATTTCCCTCCCCATCTTCTGCCATTTCATGGGTTCAATGCGCGTGTCTAGCTCACAACAGAAAAGAGGGGTGACCAAAGTACATCGGCTTCGCTGTGAAACACACCCATTTAATGTGTGGGCTTTTTTTTGTCATTAGAATTGTATCTCCTGTGGCAGAGGATGCTGGTGATGATATTTGAAGTTGCTCATTACAGGTGTGAAAGGTTCCTGATGTTTGGAGCCCTTAATAACACTGAAGGCATAGTATTTAAATAACCCACACTTGCGAGTTTCTATTGCTGCACTTGTTCGTCTGACAGCAGCTCGCCCACACAGATCTTGAAGGAACAAAACATAAAACCCACAAGATAATTCCTTCCAGAATTTTCCACTCATTTCATTCTGGGGTTTGATTAATGGCACGCCAGAGCGCTCAGCAGAATCTGATGGTGTCACATGCCTCATCAGGGCAACACGGTTAGTGTTGGGTGGCACAGCCAGTATGAATTTACTTGCCTGGATAGATTTCAGATTCATTGTCCGAGTACATACATGACATCATATCTAACCCTGAGATTCGTTGACCTGTGGGCGAGGCAGAATTACCACTTAGTGGTAGAGTGAAAGAAACTGACTCCACGTGCACGTGTAAACAAATAAATGTAAACTGAGCAATACAGAGAGAGAGAAAAAAAAAATCAATAAAGTACAAGAGTTCTTAAACGAGTCCCTGATTGAGTTTGTCATTGTGGAGGGGTAGCAGCTGTTCTTGAACCTGATGGTGCGAGTCTTGTGGCACCTACACCTCTTTCCTGATGGCAGCAGCAAGAACAAAGCGTGTGCTGGGTGGTGCGGATCCTTAATGGTTGCTGCTGCCCTCTGACGACAGTGTTACCTGCAAATTTTCTCAATGGTGGGGAGGATTTTTACCCTTGATGTCCTGGGCTGTGTCCACTACCATTTGGAGGTCTTTATGGTCAGGGGCATTGGTGACCCCCGTACCAGACCATGATGCAGCTGGTCAGCACACTTTCCACCACCCATCTGTAAAAATTGGTGAGCATTGCATGTAGTTTTGGTCACCTAACTACAGGAAGAATATCAATTAGATTGAAAGAGAGCAGAGAAAACTTACTAGAATATTGCCTGGACTTCAGGAACTGAGTTACAGGGAAAGGTTAAACAGTTTATAAGTATGAGAAGGAATTTGATAGATAGATTTAAAATTATGAGAGATCCACACCAAATTGGCTTTTTCCACTGAGGGTAGGTAAGATACAAACTAGAGATGGGTGAAAGGGGAAAAGTTTAGGGGAAACATTCGGGGAAATCTTCTTCATACAGAGAGAGCTGGGAATGTAGGATGAGCTGGCAGCTGAAATGACGAATACGGGCTCAGTTTTGGAGGGGTGTGGACTGCTTTGGACAGGGTACAGCTCACTGAGAATCATAGTTTGGCACGGACTGTGCCTGTATCGTTTCTTTGCTTCTATCTGCAGACTTTCTTGTTCGACTGGAATCTGAAGGTATGCATTTTTAAGCTCACATATCTACTGTCCAACAGAGGGGTGGGGGGGGGTGGTGGTGAAGTGTGCGACTGGGGCTGGGAGCACTGCAAGTATCTCAGCCTGAAAGCATCCTGTGCTGGACCTCTGCAGACTTCCTTCAACTGCAGGCATGGATCAGAGAACCCCCACGCCAGGCCTTAGGATGGAGAGAGTGACTCAGTGACAGGAAGAGGCCAGAGCATTTGAAGCGATGCTTGTTGGCTGAGGGATCTGGACTGTGGGTGGTTGACAGTGGGAGCTGCAGTTTCACTGTTACAACAGTGGCTACACTTCAGAAGAGGTTGTGGGGGTTTCTTTTCAGCGTTGTTAGTTGAGGTTTGACTTTAGGGCAGGCTGCTGGAGAGATGGAGGACTCTTCAAAGAGTTGCTGCCATGTAGTCTAGAGGCAGTCAAGGTTTAGCAATTCATGACACCTTTGGTAGGAAAGCGATGATGTGCTTGTGACATTACACCCTTGCGTCTAGACCAGTCGCTTTCAAACTGCCCCTCCCTAAACTCACATTCCACCTTAAGCCATCAGTGCTCTGTGATTATTAAGGGATAGCTTAAGGTGGGATGTGAGTGGGAAGGGAAGGTTGAGAACCACTGCTCGCGACCCAGTTGCTACTGAAATATTTTGCTTGAGAAAAATTGTCATTGGCCCATTTCCTTTGGAGTTATGAAACCATGCACATAACGAGTCAATTAGGGATGATTAAAACTGGTTTTCAAACCTTTTTCTTTCCATCCACAATCCACCTTAAGCAATCCCTCACTAATCACAGAGCACTTGTCGCATACTTAAGATGGTATATATAGGAGAAAAAACCCAACACCCAACCCCAACCAACCAATTTTCCCTTGCAACCGTTGCAACCGTGTCTGCCTGTCCCGCATCGGACTTGTCAGCCACAAACGAGCCTGCAGCTGACGTGGACATTACCCCTCCATAAATCTTCGTCCGCGAAGCCAAGCCAAAGAAGAAGATATGAGTTTGGTGTGGGGGGTGGGGGGGGAGATTTGAAAACCATTGAGATTCTAGATTGTGTTGGAATGACCTCTGGGCAATCTGGCAGAGTTTTACAGCCGTGCTATTGGGGTCTTTCCCTTTTGCGTGGCCAGCCTCACAGCAACACGAATCATTGACTCAAGGACGAGTCCAAAGTGGGGCTTTGTGAATTGCATGACGTCATTAAACACTTCACTGTCTGAGCAGTGTCAGCAAGGATCCACTTTCCTCCTTTCATTCTGCTTCTTTAATGTTAAAGTTCAAAGGTCAGATATATTATTGGGGGAGGGGGTCCTGCAGATATGTGCATGAGATGATTTGCGTGTGTCACGGCACGTGGAGGAAGTGCATAGGCACGTGAAATTGCAACGTGGCCATTCTGCATCTCAAAATCGCGTGCACACAAAGTTCAAAGCACAGATTTATTGTCAGAGTATATACATGACATCACATGTAACCCCAAGATTCTTTATCCTGTGGGCCAGGCAGAATTTCTACTTATCAGTAGTGCAAACAGTACTCAAGGAAACATGCAAAATAAAGATATCTAAGTAAAATAAAGAAATGTGAACAAACTGTGTTACGAGCCCAGAGGACCCCAAAAACCAGCAGTAATAGAAATTCACCAAAACAAATGGTAAACAAAAGTTGCTTTTAATTTTCTTTAAACATAAAAACAGAATCAAACTTTATTACTATTAACTTAACCCCCTAATTCTAAGCGCGTGTATGCAATGTGTGTACAAGTTCAGAAAAGTCCTTTGATTCACAGTCCAATCTCATTCCTCCATCTTCACTGGTTGCAGGCAATCCTGATACTGTACTCAGAATTTAACATTTATGAACCTTCACCAGGCTCTGGTGCTTAAAGTTAAATGGTTACTGAAGGTTCTTGTTGGTTTCAGAGAGAAATGTGTTGCTTGTTGGACACACACAAATCAAGTTCCTCCAATCAGTCACTTCCATGTCTTGCTGAAGAAACTTGCCCCATCATGATTTTTCCAAATGATAACCTCTTCTGCCAGGTCATCACAGAATTCCTCTTGTTTCCCTTATTTCAGGAGAAACACTTGACTCAGTCATTTCCTCTTGTAAGGACCACAAGGGCTTTGAACAGGCTGAACTCAGAACTCACAACCTGTCTTCAAAATGGGGTTTTCAACAAGCCTGCCAGCTTTCCATTTCAACTACTGCCTGTAGAACAGATCTCTCTCTCTCTCTCTCTCTCTCTCTCTCTCTCTCTCTCTCTCTCTCTCTCTCTCTCTCTCTCTCTCTGAGAGAAGAATCCTGTTTGTTTTTTTCTCTTTCTGCTTGTAAAAACCAAAAACCTCTCCCAAGGCTCCAAACCCACTTTTTGAAAGATCTTATCAGTAATGTGCAAAATAAGAGTTCGTAAATGAGTCTTTGATTGAGTTGGTTGTTTAGGAGTCTAATGGAGGAGGGGTAGCAGCTGGTAATGCGAGTCTTATGGCATCGATACCTCTTTTCTGATGGTAGCAGCGTGTGCTGGGTGCTGTGGCTCATTGACGATTGCTGCTGCTCTCCGATGGCAGCTTTCCCTGTTGATGTTCTCGATGGTGGGGAGGGCTTTGCCTGTGATGCCCAGGACCTTTTTCGGGGAGGGAGGGCGGGGGTATTGGAGCTCCTCAAGTCCAGGCCACGATGAAGCTGGTCAGCTCACTCTCCTGTAAGGTTTTTGATGTCAAAAACTGATGCGGAGATGGGACTGTGTGTACTGGCACAGCCTGAAATTCATCTAGGCACAGGGTCGGGTCAGGGTCAGATCCGGGAACTGGGCACAGGTTTTAGTTATTGTCCGAGGAGCCTTGAGATGAGCCGGATTGTTGGAACAAATGTTATCTTCCTACCTTAAGTTTATTATCAGGCTTCCATTAATTGGTGCTCAGCTACTAGCTTTTTTTAACTATCAAACTGCTTTTGAAACTCTAAACTTAGATCCGATGAGTAATCTGTAATTTCCTGTTGATTGCACTGCCAAATATGTAAACAGTTTGCATTTTCTGGGGCTCCTCTGAGTCATCCTTGTGGATTCTGTTGAGTTTCTGCAGAGATAACATTGCTGGTTTACATGGAGCTAGTGACGCTGCCTCTCTCGGGTTCTTGGGAAAGGGTCCTGGCGAGTCCCTCCAGCTTCTCCTCATAGGTGCTCAGTGACAACTGTCTCCTACCCTCTCCCGGGATATTCCTGGTCGTTCTTGCTCCCCCAATTCTCGCTGACACACACCCTTCTCTCTCTCTGACTTTTGTTCTTCCACACTCACTGTCTCTGTTCCTTAATTTGGCCGCCCTCCCAGATGCACGTCTCTTTCTCTTCACCCTCCCCCTTCTTTTCTCTCTTAACTGTCCCTTGTACCTCTCTTGCTCCCATTCCTCGAGGTCTTCCCTTGTGCACCTGTGTCTTGTTGTCCTCCTCTCTCTGCCTTCCTTTGCACCTCATGCCCTTCTCTCACATTCTTTCCTATGCCCCTCTCTCACACCCTTTCTTGTGCCCCTCTCCCCCTCGTCCCCCATCTTCTACACCTCATAGGCTAGATATCATGAACCAGTCACTCTATTAGCTACTCATATTGCTATCTTTTCCTTTCACCTTCCAACCCTCCCCTGTTTGCTTCCTAAAACTTTCTAGCTCCCTACAAAAGCCTCTTCTCCATCCAGCCGCAGAACTCATTTCTATCCTCACCCTGGGACGTGTCCCTATCTGCTCTCCTTTCAGTGTAAGTGGGTGGTGGAATCTTTTCAACACCCCATGCCTGTAGGATTGTTAGTTGATATGTATAATGTGGAGATGCACTGAAGTTCTTTCTAGTTGTGGCTGTATAAGATGCGTCAGCAATAATAGTCGTGCAAATTAAATTGCCAAAATGTGGCAAGATAAAAAAAAATAAATCTAGAAGGAGGAGTTTAGAAAATAGGACTGTTCTGTATGATTAAAGAATCTGAATTTATTTTCATTTATTTTCGTTCTCACTCGTGGGTGACCTCATGGGCAATTGGGACTGATCAAGGGGAATATGGACAGTAAGGCGATAATCGCTTAAAACTGAGGTTCAGGTGACAGGCCGACGAGGCTCTGTGATTCTCCACCCCTGAGACTCGAGGGCACGTCATCATTCAAAGTTTTTCCAAAGTTGGGATTTATTGTCGCGAACCTGTTCGTGAAATTCATTCCTTTGCGACAGCATAAAGCCCTCCAAACGGCAGCCCAGGATGTCGCAAGCCAACCCTCCCCGCTATTGAGTACATCTTTATCTAAACCAATGGTGGAAGCAATCAGGAGATCAAGCAGCAACTCTGCTGGGAGAAACAGCGAATGGTTCTAGTTGAGGCCCTTCTGCGAGAACAGTACTTACTTAATCTGTCATCTTTTTTTAAATTTTTTATTTTTCACACCATAAATCACATTAGCCATGATATACACTATTTCTTTTTCACACATATACAGTGACTTTTTCTCCCCCCCCCCCTCCTCCCAAACCACCCCCCCACCCCCCCCCCCCCTCTCATCCATTTTAGGTATACAATCTAGGTTGCATTAAGCCAGTCAGACAATGTTGTCATTCAACAAAATTACACCAGAAATTCTACTGAGTCCATTCTTTTCTTTCCTTCTCCTTCCATCAACTTAGGTACTGTTTGTCCCCGGTAGGTTTTCGCTATTGTATTTAATGTAAGGCTCCTATACTTGCTCGAATATTTCAATATTATTTCTTAACCTATCTGTTATTTTTTCTAATGGAATACATTTATTCATTTAAATTTAGTAGTTTCTTCCTTTTAATTTGGTTATGTATTCCATTAATATTTAAAGACATATAGTTCAGCGTAGCCCTTTTATATTTTGTTTATCTTCTCTTTCCGTTTTTCCATCATTACCTTTCCTCCTTTTCCATTTCTGTTTTCTTATTTTCAACTCTTTATAAGACAACATTCCTACAACATCCAACATTTTCCTTATTCTCCTATTTCTATCTTATTTATCCCCAATCTCCCCTTCACCTCCTGAGTTGTCCTTTATCCCTTGTCGGACAACCACATCTCCCCTCTCCATTTGGATTTGCGAATCCACTCGCAAGCGTCAACTGATTTTGCAGTGACCGCTATTTCCCCCCACCCCGCCTCCCCCAGAAAAGATTTCACTTTTCATATGTCACAAAGGTCACTCTTTTAATTCCCTCCTTATTCTCTCTATTCCATTACCTTCCCTTATTAATTCTTGTCTATACTATCTATATTTTCCTCTAAGTACAGATACATTCATGTATGCTCATTGTCTCTATTCACTCTTATACCTCTTTACCCGCATACATATCAATCGTGATCATTTTTACTCTCGTTACCCGTCTTCATCCCTCAGTCCATTTTTGTCTTTACCCACATACATATCAATGGTGATCATTTTAACTCTCATTACCCGTCTTCCTCCCTCAGTCTATTTTTGTAATTGTTCTGCAAATTTTCGTGCTTCTTCTGGATCCGAGAATAGTCTGTTTTGTTGTCCTGGAATAAATATTTTCAATACCGCTGGATGCTTTAGTATAAATTTATACCCTTTCTTCCATAAAATCGCCTTTGCTGTATTGAACTCTTTTCTCTTCTTTAGGAGTTCAAAACTTATATCTGGATAAATGAAGATTTTTTGCCCTTTATACTCCAGTGGTTTGTTGCCCTCTCTTACTTTTTCCATTGTCTTCTCCAGTACCTTTTCTCTTGTAGTATATCTTAGGAATTTTACTACAATAGATCTTGGTTTTTGTTGTGGTTGTGGTTTAGAGGCCAATACTATATGTGCCCTTTCTATTTCCATTTCATGCTGTAGTTCTGGACATCCTAGGGTCTTAGGGATCCACTCTTTTATAAACTCCCTCATATTCTTGCCTTCTTCATCTTCCTTAAGGCCCACTATCTTTATGTTATTTCTTCTGTTATGGTTTTCCATTGTATCTATTTTTTGAGCTAGTAGTTCTTGTGTCTCTTTAGTTTTTTTATTAGATTTCTCCAATTTCTTTTTTAAGTCTTCTACCTCCATTTCTGCTGCTACTGCCCGCTCTTCCATCTTGTCCATTTTCTTTCCCATTTCTGTTAAGGTCATCTCCATTTTATTTATTTTCTCTTCTGTGTTGTTTATTCTTTTTCTTAAATCCTTAAATTCCTGTGTTTGCCATTCTTTAAATGACTCCATGTATCCTTTAATAAGAGCAAGTATATCCTTTACCTTGCCTTTCTTTTCTTCTTCTATTTCCCTGTACTCTTCCTCTTCCTCTTCTTCTTCCTCTGGGTTGGCCATCTGTTGTTTCTTTGGTGCCCTTTCCTCCTCTTCTTTCTTGTTTCTATTGTCTTCTGTGGTCTCTTCTTGCTGCAGGTGTTCTGCAGCTGTCGTTGCCGGCTGTGGAGATCGACTCCCCAGCTGGTCCCCCCTCCCGTCGGTGTGTTTTTTTTCATTCGCATCGCGCATGCGGTTGCACACTTTTACTCGGCTCTGCGAGCCATTTTTGTAGTCCATTATTTACCGACCTGAGGGAGCGGGTTTCTCTCTCCGCAGCAGGCCTCTTCGGACAGGTAAGGCCTTCACCTTTTTCCTCCTTTGTCTTCTCTTCCTCTCTTCTTACCGTTGCTTTCGATTTTTCTTTTTTTGTCGCCATCTTCTTTCCACCTTTATACTCACTTTTCTGTAACTTTTATTTCTGTGCCTTTGTGTTTTTCTTTGTTTTTCCCGACTTTTCTGGAGAGGGCTGGAGTTCACCGTCCGGCCACTACTCCATCACGTGACTCCTCCCCACTTAATCTGTAATCTTCATGAGCTGTCTTTGCAGAGCAGGCTGAGAAAAATTTTTCATTTGCATTTTCAAGAGTAATAAAAGCTCCTGTCTTGCTCTTCTGCAGAAGCAGGTTGTTAAAGAATTTAGAATCTTGCTTTTTATTTCCAGAGTAATAAAGATTCGAACGAGCACTTCACCACAAGCCAATTCCACCAACCCCCAACCTCACATACCACGGCCAGCACATAATAATCACAGATATAGATAAAGATTAGAATGTAAAATAAATACGTATAAATATTTTGGGAGGATATTCGCTGGAAGGGAGGTCACATTGTTCCTTTGGACCGTCGGACGAATGTTTTAATCGGCAGGGCTTGCGTGGAGTGAAAGGCTCTGCTGAGGAGGAGCGGAAGAGGTTTCTGCGGGGCATTAAGAGGTAACAGGGTAACAACTGGTGTGAGTAAAACACGAAAGACTGCAGACACCATGGTTGAAGTAAGCCTGTATTCTGTTGATTGGGACAGTGCTCCTCCCCCTGCCCCTTCCTTCTCCCCCCTCCGCCATTTTATTTGGGCGCCTGCCCACATTTTCCTCAAGCCTTGATGAAGGGCTCAAGCGTGTGTGATGCATCTTTATCTTTGCTATATTTGACCTGCTAAATTTCTCCAGCGTTGTGTATTCAAGTTTTATAATGATTTGTGTGGACAGCTCCTCCATCCCATCTGATAGCCTTGTCGCCTTCAGGGATGGAACCCCTTATCATTCTGACTCATGGGTAATTGGGACTGATCAAGAGGGGTACAGACAATAAGGGGATAATCACTTAAAACTGAGGCTCAGAGGAGTTTCTCCTCACAGGCTGATGAGGCTCTGTGATTCTCTACCCCTAAGGCTTGAGGCTGCTTCATTGTTCAAAGTATTTCAGAATCAGGATTTATTGTCACGAACGTGTCACAAAATTTGTTGCTTTGCAGCAGCGTCAGAGACCAAATATTGCTACAAATTAACTTTAAAAATAAATAAAGTAGGAGAAAGTGAGGTGGTTCAGTGTGCATTTCAGGGACCTGAAGGCAGCGGAGAAGAAGCTATCCTTGTGCCGCTGGGTCCTCGTCTTCAGGCTCCTTCCTGATGGGGTGAAGAGGCCATGGCCCGGGTGGGCGGGAGTCCTTGAGGCTGCTTTCTTCAGACTGCGCCTCCTGTAGTTGTCCTTGATGGAGTGCAGACTGATGCCCATGATAGCTGAGTTCACAATACTGCAGTTTTTCTTGTCCAGAGCGTTGGCACCTCCATACCTGACGGTGATGCAACCAGCTAGAATGCTGTCCATGGTACACCTGTAGAAATTTGCTAGTCTTTGGTGATGTACCAAACCTCCTGAAACTCCTCCGCGGGCGAGCCTTCTTCGTGATTGCATCGAACGGAGGTGGAGGGGGGGGTTACTTTTTGAAAGACTGGGGAATTGATGAGGAGCTGGCAAAGGAATGGAGACGACGCCGGCGGCAGTTACTGAGTAGAGGGGCAGGCGAGGGGCCACGCAAAGTGCTCATGTCCCATGGAATCTGTTGCAACGGGCAGCTGTAGAGGCTAAGTCCTTGGGTAGATTTAAGGCGGAGGTTGAGAGATCCTTGGTGCATCAGGATGTCAAAGGATATGGAGGGTGTAAACAGGACAAGGGGTCTCTAATTGAATTTGTTCATATAATGGTGGAGGGGTAGCAACTGTTCCAGAGTTTGGTGCATCACGGTCTGGTATGGGGGGACACCAGTGCCCCTGAACATCTTTCTTTCTCTTCTTCTTTGGCTTGGCTTCGCGGACGAAGATTTATGGAGGGGGTAAAATGTCCATGTCAGCTGCTGGCTCGTTTGTGGCTGACAAGTCCGATGCGGGACAGGCAGACACGGTTGCAGGGGAAAATTGGTTGGTTGGGGTTGGGTGTTGGGTTTTTCCTCCTTTGTCTTTTGTCAGTGAGGTGGGCTCTGCGGTCTTCTTCAGAGGAGGTTGCTACCCGCCGAACTGTGAGGCGCCAAGATGCATGGTTTGAGGCGATATCAGCCCACTGGCGGTGGTCAATGTGGCAGGCACCAAGAGATTTCTTAAAGGCAGTCCTTGTACCTCTTCTTTGGTGCACCTCTGTCACGGTGGCCAGTGGAGAGCTCGCCATATAACACGATCTTGGGAAGGCGATGGTCCTCCATTCTGGAGACGTGACCTACCCAGCGCAGTTGGATCTTCAGCAGCGTGGATTCGATGCTGTCGGCCTCTGCCATCTCGAGTACTTCGATGTTAAGGATGAAGTCGCTCCAATGAATGTTGAGGATGGAGCGGAGACAACGCTGGTGGAAGCGTTCTAGGAGCCGTAGGTGATGCCGGTAGAGGACCCATGATTCGGAGCCGAACAGGAGTGTGGGTATGACAACGGCTCTGTATACGCTTATCTTTGTGAGGTTTTTCAGTTGGTTGTTTTTCCAGACTCTTTTGTGTAGTCTTCCAAAGGCGCTATTTGCCTTGGCGAGTCTGTTGTCTATCTCGTTGTCGATCCTTGCATCTGATGAAATGGTGCAGTCGAGATAGGTAAACTGGTTGACTGTTTTGAGTTTTGTGTGCCCGATGGAGATGTGGGGGGGCTGGTAGTCATGGCTGATGGAGGACCTCAGTTTTCTTCAGGCTGACTTCCAGGCCAAACATTTTGGCAGTTTCCGCAAAACAGGACATTTCAGAGCCAGCTCTTCAGCACTTGACGTCCTGTTTTGCCAAAATGTTTGGCCTGGAAGTCAGCCTGAAGAAGAAGCCCCTGAACATAAAGCCCTGCAAAAGGTCGTGGTCACAGCCCAGTACATCACAGGTTAAACCATCCCCACTATCAAAAACGTTTGCAGGGGATGCTGCAATTGGAGAGCAGCAGCAATCATCCACACCACCCAGCACATGCTCTGTTCTCGCTGCTGCCATCAGGAAAGAGGTACAGGTGCCACAAGACTCGCCCCACCAGGTTCAGGAGCAACTGCTCTCCCTCCACCGTCAGACTCCTCAACGACAAACTCATTTAAGGACTCTGACTTTTGCATTTTATTGTTTGTTTTTCCTCTCTGTATTGCACAGTCAATTTGTTTATTTGTTTACAAGTGTACAGTTTTTTTTGCACCTCCACCAAGTGGTGATTCTGCCTGGGCTGCAGGAAAAAGAACCTTAGGGTTGTACGTGATGTCATGTGTGTACTCTGACAATTAATCTGAAATCTGGTGGTGCAAGCCCTGTGGCAGCTAGACCTCTTTCCTGATGGCAGCAGCGAGAACAGAGGATGTCCTGGGTGGCGTGGATCCTTGATGATTGCTGCTGCTCTCCGCCGGCGGGGGTTGCATATAGATCTTTCTCGATTTCAAGTTCATTGTCATCTGACTACATAAACAATCAGTTGAAACAGCACAGTGCACACACATACACACACAATTCTCCGCACTTAAGCATCACATATATACATAAAGTTAGAATATTTTAAAAATCTATTAAATAATATTTTGGGTTGATTTACTCGGTTTCAGGATATTTATCAATTTCACAGCCTGTGGGAAGAAGCCATTTCCCATCCCGGCAGCCCTGAGGCTCCTGTATCTCCTTCCTGATGGAAATGGGTCAAAGATGCTGTGTGCTGGCTGGAAAGGGTCCTTGACTCCCAATTAAGCTACGTTCCCGGTGAATGTCGTCAACAGAGGAAAGAGTCTCCCCATTGATTTTCTCGACTGTTTTGATGATCCTCTGCATTGACCTCCGGTCCAGTGCTTTGCAGCTACTGTCTCCGACAGGACCCCCTCAATTATTCTCCTGCAAAATGGTGCCATCCCCCCTTCACTTTGTATAATGAGGCACAAACTACTGGATTTGACAGGATACAAGACCTACGGGCCCCCATTTCAGCAGGAAATATTTTTTAGGTTATTTACAGGTAAGCATTTAATGTTACTGGTAGCTACAATGTAATGCAGGACCCGTTCTCTCCTGGTGGCAAACTGTCAGTACCCGCGCTGATCCCACCGCCCTTCTCTGACAACCAGCCCCCAATGATGGATGGCGGCGATGCTAGTGACCCACACAGCGAAGATGATCACTGTCGCCATTACTCACCTTAATCACATACAAGACCCGGGGGTATTTTTGAGGGGAAAAATAGTGGGTCTTGTATGCTGTCAAATGCAGCAGTATGTTTGGCAAGGGAGGGCACACTATTTATTCAGATTGTGAATTGAATATTTTAATTCACAATGCTCATGCTGAGTTCTTTTACTTTTCAGTTCGTCTTCATGACAGTATATCGGAAGAAGGATACCACTATCTTGTGTTCGACTTGTAAGTACAAACTGAGTAAAGTCCTGCATCCTATAAGCAGCTACCTGTGGATCTTCAGTTCCTTTTCCTGACCCCCTCTCCAGCCTGGGATTTGTACTCCAAGGAAGAATGGATTGGGTAGTGGTGGGAGGCTGGGATTTAGAGTGTGGGATAATGGAAATCTGAGAATTCCTTTCCCTTGAAACCTCCCCGCCCCCTTCTCTTCAAACACCCCCGTCCCATTCTCTTCAAACACCCCCGCCCCCTTCTCTTCAAACAACCCCGCCCCCTTCTCTTCAAATAACCCCGCCCCCTTCTCTTCAAACACCCCCGCCCCCTTCTCTTCAAACACCCCGCCCCCTTCTCTTCAAACACCCCGCCCCTTCTCTTCAAACCTCCCCGCCCCTTCTCTTCAAACCTCCCCGCCCCTTCTCTTCAAACCTCCCCGCCCCTTCTCTTCAAACACCCCGCCCCCTTCTCTTCAAACCTCCCCGCCCCTTCTCTTCAAACCTCCCCGCCCCTTCTCTTCAAACCTCCCCGCCCCTTCTCTTCAAACACCCCGCCCCCTTCTCTTCAAACCTCCTCGCCCCTTCTCTTCAAACCTCCCCGCTCCTTCTCTTCAAACCTCCCTGCCCCTTCTCTTCAAATCTCCCCGCCCCTTCTCTTCAAACCTCCCCGCCCCTTCTCTTCAAACCTCCCCGCCCCTTCTCTTCAAACCTCCCCGCCCCTTCTCTTCAAACCTCCCCGCCCCTTCTCTTCAAACCTCCCCGCCCCTTCTCTTCAAACCTCCCCGCCCCTTCTCTTCAAACCTCCCCGCCCCTTCTCTTCAAACCTCCCCGCCCCTTCTCTTCAAACCTCCCCGCCCCTTCTCTTCAAACCTCCCCGCCCCTTCTCTTCAAACCTCCCCGCCCCTTCTCTTCAAACCTCCCCGCCCCTTCTCTTCAAACCTCCCCGCCCCTTCTCTTCAAACCTCCCCGCCCCTTCTCTTCAAACCTCCCCGCCCCTTCTCTTCAAACCTCCCCGCCCCTTCTCTTCAAACCTCCCCGCCCCTTCTCTTCAAACCTCCCCGCCCCTTCTCTTCAAACCTCCCCGCCCCTTCTCTTCAAACCTCCCCGCCCCTTCTCTTCAAACCTCCCCGCCCCTTCTCTTCAAACCTCCCCGCCCCCTTCTCTTCAAACCTCCCCGCCCCCTTCTCTTCAATCCTCCCTACCCCCCTTCTCTTCAAAGCTCCCCAACCCCTTCCCTCTAAAGCTCCCCAACCCCTTCCCTATCCCCTTTTTAAAAAAAATCTCCATGGCCTCATGCACTGTCAAACTGAGGCCACCCAAAACTTGGAGGAATGACACCAAATATTCTGTCTGGCCAGTCTCCAACCAGATGGCATCAACTTCTCCAGACTCCCTTTTACCCTACCCATCGGTCTCCTTTCCTCCAGCCTCCCACCTCCTTCTCTTCCCTGTTTAAAAAAAAAAGTAACCCTGCTGCCTTGCGAGCGAGAGTGGGCAGTTGGTGGTTTGGGGGAGTGGATGGGATAGGGTAGGGCATAGCGGTTAGTTCAACGCGGTTACATTACGTGACTCGGGTTTGAATCCCGCGCTGTCTGAAAGGAGTTTGTACCTTCTCCCCGTGTCTGCGTGGGTTTCCTCCGGGGGCTCCGGTTTCCTTCCAACATTCAAACTGTACTGGGGTCATAGGTTAATTGGGGTATTAGGGCAGCACGTGTTCGTGAACTGGAAGAGCCTGTTACCGTGCTGTATGTCTAATTTTTTTTAAAATGAGAAACCTGAGTATTTTTTTTGCTCATAATGTGTCAAGAGAATAATCACAACATTGCCTTGTCATGCCAGGCTCATGTGATTTTTGATTTTGCTGAAGAGTTCATTGGAGATTTGAAAACTCAAAAGATAAAGATGTCAGATACGATCTCCTGGCCGGGATGTTAAGTTGGAGAAACACTATCATTGCTGAGGTGTTGAAGCCTTTGTTACATTGACCTGTCAACATTCCCAGTTCAGACATATCGTCTCACTCAGTTGGGAAATAGATTAGAAGGAAATGAAAAGATTTAAATTAGACCGAAGAGTCTGTTGGTGGGCCGAATTATCCAGAGACGAGGGGGAGGAAATATTAACAGTCTTGTACCAAATTTGCATATTCCTATTGAAGTATGGGGCCAGATGGTAATACGTTCATCTGTTGACAAAATTGCTCTTGCATCCTGTGAATTCAGTCGTATTTTTGCACTCGCACTTTTGGACTAAAACGGCAGCATGAATAAAACAGATTTAATAACTTAAATGTTGAAACTGTAGCTCTGAATTGAGGCGATACACGCCAGTCCCTGATAACACTTCCAGTCTGAGGAAGCTCTTCCAAGGTTTGCAGGGAAATTTACTTTGCATCAATTACAAGCCTCCTTCACGTCGGGAAGACCAGTCGCAGACTGCGAGATCGTTCTGTTGAGCACCTTAGCTCGGTCCGCTGCAGCAACAAGGATTTCAGAGTGGCCATCTATTTTAATTCCTCCACCATTGTCACACTGACCTGTCTGTCAATGGCTTTGTGTACTGCCGAATCAAGGAACAACCAGTGGCTGGGGTTCTCCCCCACCCCCCCCCCCCACCCACCACCAAGCATATTTTTCAAAAGTAGCGCCTCCCTGCTCCGGTCCGACGATGCCACCTTGCCCTGGTCCAGTACCCCCACTCTCCCCCGCCCACTCCAGTCAAACGCTGCCAAAAAATCAGTGCGGCCCACCGATCAACCACTGACTCGCCATCTGGTATGCGTTGTGGCGCCTTTTATGTGCTCGCTTTCCCCGAATGAGAACCTGGCTACGCCCCTGGAAACAACCCCTTGTATTCCATATTGGCAATTTCTCCAATTTCTGTTAGTCGCTGATCCCTCTGTCACCTTTCCTCTAGTTCTCCAACTCCTTCCCTTCTCTGATCAGAGAATTAGAATTCTTCACCCTTTCCATGCTCAGCTTCTTCCTCATCTACCCTTCCACCTGTTAGCCAGTGCTCATCCCCCTTCCCCTCCCCACCAATTTATTCAAACATCCACCTGTTTTTTCCTTAATCCTGACAAATGGCTCCGGCCTGAAACATTGATTTCCCCCCTTTACTTCCTATGGGAAGTCCGGCACCTGCTGAGTTTCTCCAGCACATTTGAGCATTTCACCCAGCATCTTGTCAAACTGCTTTGGCCCCAGATCTTCTTTTGAGCTTAATCTTCTTGCAGTCACAGCACTGCAGAAGTTCATCTTTGTATTTGGGCTTGACTTTGGAAGAGCAAAAGTGTCAAGGGCTAACTTGTCAGAACTTTAAGAGTGGCATGGTTATTGAACCAACGACCCACGTTCGAATCCTTATGCAGTCTGTAAGGAGTTTGTACATTCTGTGTGTGTGTGTGTGTGTGTGTGTGTGTGTGTGTGTGTGTGTGTGTGTGTGGTCCTACAAGTGCTCATTTTCCTCCCACCCTTCAAAAAAAGTATGGGGTTTTGTAGGTGAATTAGTGCACAGTAAATCCCCTGGTAGCTGGCACCTGAGGGGATTGGTAGATGCCGGCTAAGCGAGTTTTCCGGTTGCTTGAGACTCACTCATGCAGTGTCTCACTAATGCACCTGCTTTAAGAATAACCAGTTTAAAACACAAAAGACAGTGAAGTAATTTGAAAAAAATAAATCAGTATTGTAGTCCTTAATTATGCAAAGTTCACTTTAATCAGGAAATTCCCATAACTTACAAAATATAAATCAAAATTTAAATTCGAACCACGGTCGCTGGTGCTGGAACAGCTTTATGCTTACCACTATGCTAATTGTGCCACCATTATAAGTAACCCACCTCCCCAAGTTTACAGATAAACCCTTTTTACTAAAGTTAAAGACTCTTACAAGGCAGAGTCACCCCAGCAGCGAGTGGCATCATCCTGGGCGATGCCATTTTATTCATACACAACTTTATTCAAACAGCTGCTACAAGCAAAGCCCGACCAGGCAGGGCCCTCCATTGGCTGAATATTTGTTCCCATCTTCAGCAAAGGTTTATTTGTTATTTTAGAGAATATTTACTTTTTACAGTTTAAAATTTTTATTTATTCTTTTTAATTCTATTTATTTGTTTAATTTCCTTGATAATATATTTTTTGGCCAGTTGCTGGAGTTCCGGATAACAAGGGGTTTTGTTGTATTTGGGTGGTGTGGGCCAGAAGGGCTGTAACTTGAAACTAAAAATTTAATTTAATGTTGATAATTCATCTTGGCCACATGATGGCCCGCATTACCTCAAGATCACTGGTGCGCTGGGCACGGCCCCCCTTTCTGGTGTTTTGGGTGTATCTGAATGGGTTACGATGAGGATGGGAGTGTTTTTAGTTGCTCCTCTTGCCACTGTTCGATGGTATCCTGATCAGGTAAAATACGGGTTAAATGGTGAGCGATTGTTCTCGTGAACCTGCACCAACAAGCAGGAATAGTGCATCTGGGAACGCTTAAACCAGATTGGGTGGTCATTTCCATAGCCTTCCAACCTCGACATGGGTCATGGTCGTAGAGTTACGCTGCATGGAAGCGGGGCCTTTGCCCTATTCTCCAACTGAACTAGCCTTCTTAGGGCGGCACAGTTGGTGTTGCGGTTGGCGCAAAACCTTTACGGCACCAGCGATTGGGACAGGGGTTCGAATCCCACTTGTCTGTAAGGAGTTTGTACGTTCTCCCCATGTTTTCCCTGGAGGTTCCGGTTTCTTCCCATCATTCCAAACGGTGTAGGTTGTTGGTTAATTGGATGTAAATTGGGCAGAACGGACTCGTGGGCCGAAATTGCCTGTTAGCGTGCTCTATGCCTAAATTTCAAAACATTTAAAATTTGCCTGGGTTAAACTAAACCCTGTATCCATTTACTGTCCAAAAATGTCATAAATATTGTAACTCTACCCACACCTGCTAATCTTCTTGCAGGTCGCTCCATACACCCACCATCTGCTGTGTGAAGAAAACACCCCTCAGATAACATAAGAATATAAGAAATGGGAGCAGGGGGAGGCCATCTTGCCCGTCGAGCCTGCTCCCTCATTCAATGAGATCATGGCTGATCTGATGATAGGCTCATCTCCACCGACCTGCCTTTTCCCCATATCCCTTAATTCCCCTACTATGTAAAATCTGTCCACCCTTGTCTGAAATATATTCACTGAGGTCACCTCCACTTCAGTGAATTCCATAGATCCACCACCCTCTGGGAAAAGCAGTTCCTCCTCATCCCCGTCCTATTGTGAATTTTTAAAAATATCTTATTTAAAATCACATAACATTCTCTTTTTCTTTCTCTTTGGCTTGGCTTCGCGGACGAAGATTTATGGAGGGGGTAAAAAGTCCACGTCAGCTGCAGGCTCGTTTGTGGCTGACCAGTCCGATGCGGGACAGGCAGACACGATTGCAGCGGTTGCAAGGGAAAATTGGTTGGTTGGGGTTGGGTGTTGGGTTTTTCCTCCTTTGCCTTTTGTCAGTGAGGTGGGCTCTGCGGTCTTCTTCAAAGGAGGCTGCTGCCCGCCAAACTGTGAGGCGCCAAGATGCACGGTTTGAGGCGTTATCAGCCCACTGGCGGTGGTCAATGTGGCAGGCACCAAGAGATTTCTTTAGGCAGTCCTTGTACCTTTTCTTTGGTGCACCTCTGTCACGGTGGCCAGTGGAGAGCTCGCCATATAATACGATCTTGGGAAGGCGATGCTCCTCCATTCTGGAGACGTGACCCATCCAGCGCAGCTGGATCTTCAGCAGCGTGGACTCGATGCTGTCGACCTCTGCCATCTCGAGTACCTCGACGTTAGGGGTGTGAGCGCTCCAATGGATGTTGAGGATGGAGCGGAGACAACGCTGGTGGAAGCGTTCTAGGAGCCGTAGGTGGTGCCGGTAGAGGACCCATGATTCGGAGCCGAACAGGAGTGTGGGTATGACAACGGCTCTGTATACGCTTATCTTTGTGAGGTTTTTCAGTTGGTTGTTTTTCCAGACTCTTTTGTGTAGTCTTCCAAAGGCGCTATTTGCCTTGGCGAGTCTGTTGTCTATCTCATTGTCGATCCTTGCATCTGATGAAATGGTGCAGCCGAGATAGGTAAACTGGTTGACCGTTTTGAGTTTTGTGTGCCCGATGGAGATGTGGGGGGGCTGGTAGTCATGGTGGGGAGCTGGCTGATGGAGGACCTCAGTTTTCTTCAGGCTGACTTCCAGGCCAAACATTTTGGCAGTTTCCGCAAAGCAGGACGTCAAGCGCTGAAGAGCTGGCTCTGAATGGGCAACTAAAGCGGCATCATCTGCAAAGAGTAGTTCACGGACAAGTTTCTCTTGTGTCTTGGTGTGAGCTTGCAGGCGCCTCAGATTGAAGAGACTGCCATCCGTGCGGTACCGGATGTAAACAGCGTCTTCATTGTTGGGGTCTTTCATGGCTTGGTTCAGCATCATGCTGAAGAAGATTGAAAAGAGGGTTGGTGCGAGAACACAGCCTTGCTTCACGCCATTGTTAATGGAGAAGGGTTCAGAGAGCTCATTGCTGTATCTGACCCGACCTTGTTGGTTTTCGTGCAGTTGGATAATCATGTTGAGGAACTTTGGGGGACATCCGATGCGCTCTAGTATTTGCCAAAGCCCTTTCCTGCTCACGGTGTCGAAGGCTTTGGTGAGGTCAACAAAGGTGATGTAGAGTCCTTTGTTTTGTTCTCTACACTTTTCTTGGAGCTGTCTGAGGGCAAAGACCATGTCAGTGGTTCCTCTGTTAGCGCGAAAGCCGCACTGTGATTCTGGGAGAATATTCTCAGCGACACTAGGTATTATTCTATTTAGTAGAATCCTAGCGAAGATTTTGCCTGCAATGGAGAGCAACGTGATTCCCCTGTAGTTTGAGCAGTCTGATTTCTCGCCTTTGTTTTTGTACAGGGTGATGATGGTGGCATCACGAAGATCCTGAGGCAGTTTACCTTGGTCCCAACAAAGCTTGAAAAACTCATGCAGTTTGGCATGCAGAGTTTTGCCGCCAGCCTTCCAGACTTCTGGGGGGATTCCATCCATACCTGCTGCTTTGCCACTTTTCAGTTGTTCGATTGCCTTATATGTCTCATCCAGGGTGGGAACCTCATCCAGCTCTAGCCTTAGGGGCTGTTGAGGGAGCTGGAGCAGGGCGGAATCTTGGACTGAGCGGTTGGTACTGAAAAGAGATTGGAAGTGTTCTGACCATCGGTTGAGGATGGAGATCTTGTCGCTGAGGAGGACTTTGCCGTCTGAGCTGCGCAGCGGGCTTTGGACTTGGGGTGAGGGGCCGTACACAGCCTTTAGAGCCTCGTAGAAACCCCTGAAGTCGCCAATGTCCGCGCTGAGCTGTGTTCGTTTGGCGAGGCTAGTCCACCACTCATTTTGGATCTCCCGGAGTTTGCGCTGAAGATGGCTGCATGCGCGACGGAAGGCTTGTTTCTTCTCTGGACAGGACGGCTTTGTAAGGTGAGCCTGGTGGGCAGCTCGCTTCTTTGCCAGCAGCTCCTGGATTTCCTGGCTGTTTTCGTCAAACCAGTCCTTGTTTTTCCTGGAGGAGAAGCCCAGTACCTCTTCGGTGGATTGCAGTATGGTAGTCTTCAACTGATCCCAGAAGGTTTCAGGGGACGGGTCCGTGAGGCGGGTTGCAACGTCGAGCTTTGCTTTGAGGTTTGCCTGGAAGTTTCCTCTCGCTTCGTCTGACTGCAGTTTTCCAACATTGAACCTCTTTCTGGGGGCTTTAGTTACTACGTATTAATTAGTTACTACGTATTAATACAGACCTAGTGTGATTAGTCATTTATATATTAAAAAAACCCCAACCACCGCACTAATACCCTACCTCCTCCCTTCCCCACCTACAAAGAAAGAAAAAGGAGATTATCATCGACTACAATCACAGTTAAACTTTTTGGCTGCAGGAAAGGTGGCACCTATCGGAGTGGACCGAGAGGTCAAATTCTAACAGCAATAGTTTTCAAATAAGGGCTCCAAACTTCAGTAAAGAAAAAATATTTATCTCTTAAATTATATGTAATCTTTTCTAAAAGAATACAGGTTTTCATTTCATTATGCCATCTTTTCATACCTAAAACCGAGTCCTATTTCCATGTAATAGCTAAACACTTCTTAGAAACAGCCAGGGACAAATGCAAAAATTCAATTTGATACAGAGTCAATCTCAATCTTAAAGCTATTGACTTAATATCTCCTAATAAAAGCAACAATGGGTCAAAAGGTAAATTCACTTTTAATATCCGTTCCAAAAACGATTTAATTTGCAACCAAAAACTTTTAATCTTTGGACAGATCCACGTTGAATGAAGAAAAGTACCTATTCTATCGTGAATCTTGAGGCTCTGTTCTTGAGTTCAGGTCTCCCCCACCAATGTAAACTACAGTGCAACTCCAATTATCCGAAATGGTCGGGACTGGGCCTATTTCAGATAAATTATCATTTTCAGATAACAAGTCTTTTTTTAAAAAAACAGCCCAGTAGCAACTGCAAATCACTAGTAACAGTGTTTAAACAAGAACAGACAACAAGGGAAGGTTTTTAAGCATAAAATGCTATTTAATTCTCACCAAAAAAAAACCAACCTGAACAAAATAATATAAATCATTCAGCTTTGAAAATTTTCTGATAAATGAACATTTCTGATATTTTTTTTCTGAGCCGAACAGACGTCACTTCTGGGCTCCCAAAAAAATTTTGGATATATGAGGATTTTGGATTATCCGATTTTTGGATAATCAGAATTGTACTGTACTTACCTCCCTCTATCTTATCGACGTCTTTCATAATCTTAGATGTTTCTATAAGATTTCCTCTCATTCTTCTAAATTCTAGCAAGTTCAGTCCCAGACCACTCATTCTCTCCTCGTAGGCCAACCCCTTCATCCTTGGAATTGATCTGGTGAACCTCCTCTGCACTGCCTCCAAACCCAGTCCATCCTTCCTCAAGTAAGGAGACGAGAACTGCACGCGGTTCTCCAGATGCGGCCTCCCCAGGATCTTGTACAGTTGCACTGTAATCTCCCTGCTCCAAAACTTAATCCCCTTAAAACTTTCCCCTCTCTTAAGCTTTCTAGTTTTTTTTGCTCTCCCTCTCCTGGAAAAAAAGACCACGATCACCTCTTCCATGCCCCTCATGATTTTAGAAACCTCTATAAGGTCCCCCCCTTTCAGCTCAGAATCAGGTTTATGGTCATGAACATGTCACAAAATTGGTTGTATTGCGCATTGGCAGTGCAAAAATTGCTATAAATCCCAGTTTCGCAACTACATTATTTAAAAATACCTGGAATTCAAACATCTGGCAAGAAAAAACTCAGAGGATAAATAGGTGAAAAATTTGGAAGTTTAAAATTGTTGTGGCTCGACGTTAGTTCGCCAATCACACAACGCGCAATCTCAAGCAACTGGAAAATCCATTTGTCCGGCACCTCTGAATCTTTGTGGGTGCCGGACACCAGGGGTTTTGCTATAAATATTTCCAGGGGAAACTGTTCCAGCCTCTCCTTACAACTCCACCCTTCCCCGTAACATCTTTATGAATCTATTCTCCACCTGGTAATAGTACAGTTTGCTTGGACGCTCCTGAGTTCCTTTCTTTCATTTCCCATATGCTCCGATTATTGAGGGTTGCTGTGTCCAGTGGAGTGGTTAGCACAGCGCTGTTACAGCCCCAGTGACCTGGGTTCGAATCCCGCCCTGCCTGTAAGGTCCTTTGCCCAAGATCCCAGCAATCTGCGGCTTCAGCCCGAGGTGTTGAATGTGCTGTGGTAAGCGCTGTCACACAGTCGGTTTCTCAGGGGAGGAGATGCTATTTTAGTATTGTTCGCCAGGCATAGGTGCAGTGGTGGAGGTGCTGACAATGCACCATGTGTAACTGTGGAGCTAGGGTATGCAGAAGGAGCCTCTCACATCAGCTTGAAGTCATCTTTTCCACAGATGCTGTGTCCTTTTGGAGCCTTGATGCTTTGAAATTGGTGATTGGCTAATTTTCTCCCATCCCCCCCTTCCCCAGAAATCCTGATCGAGTAGCTGCTTCACAGCTCACCACTCCCCATCACTCTGTCCTCTCTCCTCCAGCTCTCCGCCTTTCCCCTTCCCTCTCTGCCCTTCCCCTTCCCTCTCCGCCCTTCCCCTTCCCTCTCCACCCTTCCCCTTCCCCCTCCGCCCCTTCCCCCTCCGCCCCTTCCCCCTCCGCCCCTTCCCCCTCCGCCCCCTTCCCCCTCCGCCCCCTTCCCCCTCCGCCCCCTTCCCGCTCCGCCCCCTTCCCGCTCCGCCCCCTTCCCGCTCCGCCCCCTTCCAGCTCCGCCCCCTTCCCCCTCCGCCCCCTTCCCCCTCCGCCCCCTTCCCCCTCCGGCCCCTTCCCCCTCCGGCCCCTTCCCCCTCCGGCCCCTTCCCCCTCCGGCCCCTTCCCCCTCCGGCCCCTTCCCCCTCCGGCCCCTTCCCCCTCCGGCCCCTTCCCCCTCCGGCCCCTTCCCCCTCCGGCCCCTTCCCCCTCCGGCCCCTTCCCCCTCCGGCCCCTTCCCCCTCCGGCCCCTGCCCCCTCCGGCCCCTGCCCCCTCCGGCCCCTGCCCCCTCCGGCCCCTGCCCCCTCCGGCCCCTGCCCCCTCCGGCCCCTGCCCCCTCCGGCCCCTGCCCCCTCCGGCCCCTGCCCCCTCCGGCCCCTGCCCCCTCCGGCCCCTGCCCCCTCCGCCCCTACCCCCCCGCCCCCTTTCCCATTCACAGATCCACCCCCATTTGCTGCTGTGCCCTCCCTCCCTTATCCAACTTACCCATGGAACTGTGCTCCTCCCCCCCCCCCCCACCATTTTGTTCGAGCACCTGCCTAAATTTTGTTCATACCTTGATGAAGCCCTCAGGCCCGTAACTTTGGTTGTGCATCTTTATCGTGGCGATATAAAGTACCCCGTTGGACCTGCTGAGTTTCTCCAGCAGTGTGCTTTTACTTACGGATCCCATGAGTTGTTCAACACTGATCTCTGAGCGAAGTTTGTACCGCATGGATTTCCCCTATGCACGCCATGTTCCTAAAGTATTTTCAAGTTCAGGTTTATGTCACATGCACCAAAAAAAATCAGTGATCATCTGTACATAGGACTGAAAAAAAACACTGTATAAATTAATTTTTTTTTAAAAAAGGAAACTATATGTAAATATAAAAATAATGCTTGGTCATACTAATGTGAACGGCTGTGTGCGTATGACAGTGACTGTCAGATGATATCCTGGCATTATGTACATCACGGCATCCCTCTCAGTTCTCATGATAAAAGAACGCTATCGGGAGAGGGCGGGGCAGTGGGTTCAATGTGGGGACTGATAGTGGGCTGTCGGGAGAGGGCGAGGCAGTGGGTTCAATGTGGGGACTGATAGTGGGCTGTTGGGAGTGGGTGGGGCAGTGGGTTCAGTGTGGGGACTGATAGTGGGCTGTCGGGAGAGGGCGGGGCAGTGGGTTCAATGTGGGGACTGTTAGCGGGCTGTCGGGAAAGGGCGGGGCAGTGGGTTTAATGTGGGGACTGATAGTGGGCTGTTGGGAGAGGGCGGAGCAGTGGGTCCAATGTGGGGACTGTTAGCGGGCTGTCGGGAAAGGGCGGGGTAGTGGGATCAGTGTGGGGACTGATAGTGGGCTGTCGGGAGATGGCGGGGCAGTGGGTCCAATATGGGGACTGTTAGCGGGCTGTCGGGAAAGGGCGGGGTAGTGGGATCAGTGTGGGGACTGATAGCGGGGGGACTACAAGTCATGATAACTTGCGTCCATTTCAAGATCCAACATGCCAGTCAGAACGGAACACAGACGTATGCTGAGGAATGGCTGGTACATAAAAATAAAAGATCGGTTACATAAGGTGAACAGAAATCAAGGCTTCTAATTAAATGTCCTGTGGCCCCGGGATTTTGGGGGGTGGGGGTGTAGGGCCCCTGTTGAGAATGGCTGATCTAAACCTTCCCTACCTCACACCCATAACCCTCGAAAACAGTGGTTGTCAACTTTTCTTTTTCCACATCCCACCTCAAGTAATCCTTTATGAACCACAGATGCCATTTGCCATAGGTGCTCTGTGGTTCGTTTGGGATTACTTGATGTAGTCTGCTAGTGGAAAGAGAAAGGTTGAGAACCACTGCTCTAAATGGGCTGTGAGTGTTTGCAATGGGAGGGATTTGCAAATGAACAGGAGGACAGATTGAAATCCACATGCAAGCTGTGAGCTCGGTCTTCCTGAGCCTTGGAATTTTTTTTGTTGCCAGTACATGTGAAGATGAGAGAACGAATGCAGTGTGTTCTAAATGCATTTCCTGCCCATTTGACTCCAGCTCAACGTCTAAGAAGACGGAGTTCGAGGCAATCCGACGGCCTGAAACAAGGGAGATGGTTGAGTGTTAGAGTTGAAGGTCATTTCCTTGGTCTGGGAAGACGAAGGGCACATTGTTCCATGAGGATGTGTGAAGAATGAGGGGCTGGAAATGTCTGCATGGAACTGTTAGTCACTGTTACTCGAGCCTTTGGCAGATTTACATTCGAAATGAAGTCATTCCATCTGTTGGGTATTGAGAGCATGTGAGTGGCTGCGCACAGCAAATGAATAGGATGATTTCCCTCATCTTCCCTGCATTATCCCCGGTGTTGCTGGCGATGGACACGGTTTGGGGAAAGATTCCTAGAAGCCAATAGGTTGTGAGGAGTCTTAACTGCCACATGGAGGCCGTCTATTTTGCTTGTTCCAATATGGGAAGACATAGAACAAAGGACATGACAGCACAGTGCAGGCCATTCAGCCCTCGATGTTGTGATGACATATATTCCTTCCAAAAAAAAACTAACCCTTTCCTACCTCTATTTGCACGTAAGAGTCTCTTAAATGTCCCTAAAGTTCCAGCCTCCACCACCACCCCTGACAATGCATTCCAGGCACCCACAACTCTCTGTGTGAAATGCAGACCCCTGAACTGTCCTCCCTTCCTTTTGTACAGACCAGTTCATCTACCGTGTCACAACTCAGTGGTGCCATTCTGCTCGTCTGCGCAGATTCGGGTGATCTTCCTAAGCCTGGAGCAAGGGTTCGTCCTGTCAGAGATCTGATGGGCGGATGTCATCAAGTCTCAACCATTTGTGGGGGGGGGGGGGGGGGGGGGGGCATGCCTGCCAACAAGCCTCGCAGGGAGCTCTCGGCGAGACAGAAGGGTGGAGAGGCCGGAGGAGGAGTGACAGGAAATCGTGTAGGTTTCATTTTTGCGACTTCTGTCGGAGGGGGCCTCAGGCAGATCGAAATCCTTTCAGAAAGAGTCAGTCAAAACCCTGGAGAAGTTTGTTTTTTGTGACTATTACTTTGATATTGGCACAAGCAGGAAAAATTGTCTCGCTCTGTTTTGAGGTGAATCCAAGTCGGCAGACCACAACCATTTACGTTCTACTAAGTGTATGCAAACCTGAAGCAAGCAGTCATGTAAATATTTGAGGGAATAAACACATAAATATTCTTCCACTTAAACACCAGTGGTTAGGTGCACAAATCCACAGACCGCGTGTGCGCGTGCACATTTGTCTGTTCGAATGTACGTGTGTTCGAATGTACGTGTGTTCGAATGTACGTGTGTTCGAATGTACGTGTGTTCGAATGTACGTGTGTTCGAATGTACGTGTGTTCGAATGTACGTGTGTTCGAATGTACGTGTGTTCGAATGTACGTGTGTTCGAATGTACGTGTGTTCGAATGTACGTGTGTTCGAATGTACGTGTGTTCGAATGTACGTGTGTTCGAATGTACGTGTGTTCGAATGTACGTGTGTTCGAATGTACGTGTGTTCGAATGTACGTGTGTTCGAATGTACGTGTGTTCGAATGTACGTGTGTTCGAATGTACGTGTGTTCGAATGTACGTGTGTTCGAATGTACGTGTGTTCGAATGTACGTGTGTTCGAATGTACGTGTGTTCGAATGTACGTGTGTTCGAATGTACGTGTGTTCGAATGTACGTGTGTTCGAATGTACGTGTGTCGGTGGGCGGTCGGGCGTGCATACATTTGTGTGCAGGCTTGGAGCTGCATCCTTTGTAGAGTTTTAGTGCACTCCTGATAAGTAGAAACTCTGCCGCTCCCGCAGGGAAAAAGAATCTCAGGATTGTATGTGATGTCATGTACGTACTCCGTCAATATCTGAATTTTGAACTTTGTGTGTTTGAGATGCAGAATGGCCACAATGCAATTTCAGGTGCCTATACACTTCCTCAACGCACTTGCAGGGCCCGGACTAATGTGGCTCATGTAGCCCTGCAGATGCTTCTGAAGGCAACAGCCACGCGTCTGGACCCCTCCTCCAACAGGCAGCGATTAACAGCAGTCGTTTGCTGATCTTCAGGAGGTTTCTGGAGAAATCTCCCACAGCTTCCGTGGGCTGAGGTGTTTTGGGGAGGTAGGGGGAGGCGACGAGCGCCAAAGCCACATATCTGCATTTCCCCTCCTCTTCCCCACCATCCCCTCCAACAAGTCGAGGAATTGACGGCAGTGGGTGGTGATCTTCAGGAGGTGTTCCCCAGAAATTCCTCACAGATGCAGCTTCCCCAGGCTGAGGTTGATGGTGGAGGGGTGGGGGGTCGACCCCCATCTCCACTCGACTGCAAGCAGACTCCAAACCCATGTCAATTGCTCTGGCAATTCTGCAACACCCCTTCCGAAGGGAGCTGATGAGATAAGTATTGCGTATCAGAGCCAGCTGGAGGTTGTCCAGAGGACTGGTTGTACATTCCGTGCTGTGGCACAGTGCTAGCAGTGACTTTTACCTCAAATTCGGAGCACAGGCGCAGACCTCTCTGACCAGCAGTTCTCTGCTAACAGTTATTGGGACATAAGGAGCAAGTGTCAGCCATCTGGCCTGCGGAGCCTGCTTTCCCCCATTCAACAAGATCATGGCTGATCTGGCCCTGCACTCAGTCCTCCATAACCTCGCATCCAATTAGGCAACCTCTACTGCTTTCTTGGACAGAGAATGCCACAGATTTATTACTCCCTGGGAGAAGCAGATCCCCCTCATCCCTGCCTTAAATCTCCCTGGACCTTGTGGCTCTTGTCCCCTGGCTCTCGTCTCACCAACCGTTGAGAACATTACTGCTTCTTGATGAAGGGCATGCCCAAAATGTTGGTTACCCTTGAGTTCCTGCTACGTGACCTGCTCAGTTTCCCTTACACATTTGTATATTGTACTGTCATCACCGGGTCTGCAGACTTTTCTGTTTAACTTCTACCTTGTTTAGTCCTTTGATAATTTTTCTATTTCGCTCCAAGATTCCCCCACATTATTCTAATCTTCGGTCACTCCTCCCATCCCTCCTCCCCCATTTTCCTCTCTCATGAATATCCATCTTTCCCTTAAGACTGAAGTGGCCGCTGCCATTTTGTCAACTTTCTACAGGAGCTCTCTCTCGAGTGTCCTGGCCATCTGCATACAGTTGCTGCAGAGAAATGGATTGGAGGCCAGTCCACAGGACCATAAAAGTGGAGAGAGTATCACACCCCCACCCCCATTGGCGTGATCTATCAGGATCGTTTTCTGAAGAGGGCGCACAAAGTCATTGAGGACCTCCTTCCAGCTGCTCCCTTCGGGGAAGAGATCCAGGAGTATCAGAGCCAGCACCACCAGGCTGAGGAACAGCTCCTTCCCACAAACAGTGAGAATGATGATCGACGACCATCTGAGACTCTCATATTTCTGAAACAATATTTATCTATTTACTTGTTCTGTATGTGTGTTCTGTTTGGCTGTGTGTGTGCGCGTGCGTTGCACCGAGGGCAGGAAAATGCTGTTTTGTAGGGTTGTACTCGTGCAATCAGATGACAAGAAACTTGACACGATGCCTCTGTTGTTCACCTCACTTTCAAGAGTGAGCTCCACATTCCACCCTCTATTAACATATTAAAGATCCCACCCCACCCCACCCCAGTCGTACTCTCTTCTGCCCCCTCCCCTTGGACACAAGCTTGAAAACACCAACCTCCGGATTCAACTTCTTTCCTGCTGTTGTCAAACGCTGCCCAGTAGAAAATATTGTGTGGAATTCTGGAGGCCTTACTCAAGACAGCTGGGTGGGAGGCTGAAAGATGGAGAAAAGATTGTCGAGGACTGGAGGGAATTAATTTTTATGAGAGGTTGGATCAGATGGGTCAGAGAGGAAGGGTTGAGTAGCTTGAGACTGCACTCATAGAAGAGAGAAGGGTTCAGCACAGATCAATGAAAAGCTTCTCCAAAACAATCTAAACCAATGTGAATGTCACATTCACGTGGCTATCTACGAGTCTTCTGAGTGTCCCTATTGTACAGGGCTCCTCCTCTCCCAGAAATGCATTTAAGGCACCTACCACTTTCTGAGTTTCTTTAAAAAAAAACTCATCTAAGCTTTCCTCCACTCACCTAGGGCGGAGCGCTTGGCGTAACGGTTAACGCAGAGCTGTTACAGCGCCAGTGATTGGGACCAGGGGTTCAAATCCTGCATTGTCTGTAAGGAGTCTGTGCGTTCTCCCTGTGTCTGCGTGGGTTTTCCCGGGGGGGGGGGGTGATTCCAGTTTCTCCACCCTTCAAACCTTACCGGGGTTGGGATGTGGGGTGGGGGGGGGGTGGTTTGTAGGTCAATTGGGTATAATTGGTCGAAATGGACTCATGGGCGGAAAGGGCCCGTTACGGTGATGTCTAAATTTTAAAAAAAATTAAAACATTTTTAAAAAGATACCCTTTGGTATTTGCTATTGGAAAAGGTACTGGCTGCCCATTCTATCTAAGCCCCCCATAATCTTATGTACCTCTGTTAAGTCACTCTCTCCCTTCATTGTTCCAAAGCTTAAAGCTCCAGCTCTGTCAACCTTGCTTCATATGATGTCCTCCAATCCAGGCAGCATCCTGGTGAGTCTCTTCTGCACCCTCTCCAAAGTGTTCACATCCTTCCTGTAATGGGTCCATCAGAATTCGTGCGTGCATTCTGCTTGACACCCACTTCACAATGTAGTGTGTGCTGCTCATTGACGGTGAAAAGATACAATTTTTAAATAAACTTCAGTCTGTTCACAGAATGATGCGTTGTTCCTGTCAGGTCCAATTCTTTAAATTAGCTGACTTGTTCTCTCACCAGCAATTAAGTTGTTCTTATTTTAGAGCTGTCACCTCATCTCCAATTCTTTAATGTTACGAATCAGAGGGAGAATTCAGTGCTGGATGGGGCGATGCATGACAGAGTCGCCCTGAGCCCCTATCAGGGCTCCTGCACTCTCCCTGAATCTCTGGAAGATGAGGCTCATTCCCAGGGAGCATTTCCCCATCATCTGACCTTTCACCCCACCTGATTCCCCACCCCTTTCCCCCATCTGACCTCATCTCCTCACCCTCCCTCTTCCTGCCCAAACTCTTCCTGCCCACCTCTCCCTCTGCCCCCTCCTTCCCCACTTCCTCTCCTTGCCATCCTCCTCCCCAATCCCCCCTTCCTGCCCCCCGTCCCTCTCCCAGTCCCTCTTTCCCCACCTTCTTTCCCTGCTCCTCTATCTCCACTTTTGTCCCTTTCTTTCCACCCCCTCTGCCTGGCCCTCTTTCCTTGCCCCTCCTCCCATCCACGCCCTCCCCTTCCCCTTCCCCTCTTTCCCCGTCCTTTTGCCATTTCCCTTCTCTCCCTCTCACCTTTTTTTCTCTCTCCATCCTCCTGTCTCTCCCACCTTCTCTCCTCCCTCCCATTCCCTCTCACTACTGCCTTCCCCTCTTTTTTCTCTTCCCTCTCTGCTTTTCCATCTCCTCCTCCCTCGTTCCTCTCTCCTTTCTCTCCATCCCCTCATCCCCCTCCTCTGTGGTTGTGTGTATGTCTCTCTCTCTCTCCCCCCCTCTTCCTCCTCCTCTCTCTCTCTCTCTCTCTCTCTCTCTCTCCCTCTCTCTCTCTCTCTCTCTCTCTCTCTCTCACCCCCCCCCCCACTCTCTCTAAAGCCATGCTACGACTGTATTGAGGCCAGTGTATTTACCCTAAAGGAGTCCTTTTATGGATGTATCTAAATGGAAGGAATGAGGGAAAGTCATTGCTGTGCTGATTCTGAATGTTCAGAAGGCCTGTTAAGGGCACACAGCAGGTTGCTGTTTGAGAGCATGAGTTGAGAGCTGGGGAAACAGAAGGGAACAAACGAGTCCTTTGCAAAGCAGACTGCAACCAGTAGATGTGCAGGAACACATCAGCATCCGCTCACTGACTCGACAGAAAGGACTGAACACGCCTCTCAAGTTGGCAGAGCAAGGAAGGATAGAGCTGTTTCAAGCAGTGGAGTGAATCAGAGTCATACAGTGTGGAATGGGGGCCCTTCAGCCCAAATTCCCTGTGTTAGCCCACCCTTGTAGTACCAGCTGCCAGGGTTTGGCCCTCATCCCGCAAAACCTATCCTTAGACTCGTGGGTCTGTCCAAACGTTTCTTAAACGTCACTACAGTATCTGTCACAACCATCTCCTCCGGCAGCCCTTTCCATACACCCAACACCCTCTGTGTTTAAAAAAAAATGTTACCCTTCATGGTCCTGTTAAATTTCATCCCCCTCCCCCCAATATTTCCACTTGAAAACTCCAAATTGTTGAGAGATTGCAACGCTGTTCTGTTCCTCGTTCGCAAGTTACTGCAAGCTAACAAGAGGTTTAGAAACCACTGTTGTAGGCCTTTTAAGAGATTCTCAACCCTTTTTCTGGGGAAGGCGATGGGGGGGGGGGGGAGGGGGGAGAAGTGAGGGGGCAGGGAGATATTTAATAAATGCCAGAGAAGTTGAGATTGATTCCATCTGATTGGAGGGTGCCCAGTCGGAAAATGTGTTGCTCCTCTGATTTGTGGGTGGTCTCAGTCTGGCGGTGCATGAAACCATGGGCAGACAGGTCAGCAAGGGAATGGGGCAGGGTATTAAAAAGGGGTGCCATAGGGAGGTTCGTCCTATGCCAACCATGCTGCCTGGGTAGTCTATCCTGGTGCCCCTGGAAATGTTTCCATGGGGTGGTTGGGTTGGCCAAAATGGTTGGGGGGGGTGGCAGAAAGGGTTAAATCATTGATTTGGTGATAAAACAATGGGCGGTCTTTCCCTCTCCTCTCTGATTTTGAAGAATCTCTGGGCACAACTGCGGCCCCATATCTCTGCTGTAAAGTTGCAAAGCCTGCTCTGCACCTCCTTGATTGCGGTGCCCGGAATCGAACACCTCATCAAGCAGGTGCCAAAGGGCGAAGTCAGAGTACGGATACGTCCCAGAGCTGCATCCATGCTAAATGCTTGTTTCCATCCTTTGCAGGGTGACTGGGGGAGAATTATTTGAAGACATCGTGGCGAGAGAGTACTACAGTGAAGCCGATGCAAGGTAAGCTGATCGTCGGCCACCCCTCACCCAGAGCCTTTCAGATGCCTCCATTATCACTTGCGCGTCGGACATGGTGGCTGTATTTGGCACAGGTGAGCGGCACTCTGTCTGCCTTCTCCAATTGCCTGAGGTCCCACTCGCTCATGCTGTTGTGGCAAGTAGCATAAAACACCCAGGAAACTCGACAGTCAACATTCACCGGTGGTCACTGAAGCTCATGCAAGGTGTTAAGAGGATGAAAAGGAAGACCGCCCCCCCCCCCCAATCCCCTGCTCCCTCATATAATAGGCTTCAACCTTCTTGGATTGAGCCCCCTCCTCTCATCCCTCCCTTCTCCAGGAACCTCTGTGCACAGAGCAGTGCAAGAGTGCAGCAGTTACCACTGCTGCCTGCAGGTTCCATCCTAACCTCGGCTGCTGCCTGTGTGGAGTTTGCATGATTTCCCTGTGACCAGGTGGGGTCTCCGGTTTTCACCTCCTGCATCATTTCCCCCCCCCCCCCCCAAAAGAAAGACAAGCATGTCGGTGAATCAGATGTGGAAAGCTGGTGCAGGTTGAGAGCAGAAAGAATCAGGGGGATTGATAGGATTGAGAGGGGAGGGGCAGAAGGGGATGGAGATAGGACAGGTCATTGATTGGGGGCCAGCCAGAGAGAGGAAGAGCTGCCAGTCGTGGGAAGGTGATAGGAATTGGATGGAAAGAGAATGAGCCCATTTTAAGGCCACTGTCACAAGCACCAAGCTGCATTGAGAAGTTGTTACATGAGCAGTCCAGCTAGTCAATAGCACAGCAGTAAAACAGGACAGAGAGCATAGGCTTTACTGGTCTGAGAGTCATTTAGGAGTTTCATAAGAAACTCCAAGCTGGTTCCAGTCGACGATGAATTCACTCCTGTTTCCACAGCCCCGTCAAGTGCCTCGTAACCAGAGTCTGATATCCCAGAGAACATTCCTCATGACCATGCTCATGGTCCCAGCAGATCCGATTCACTCACAGGGCCATGAATCTATTTGCCGCCAGCCACGTACGTTGCAGCAAAGCGCAGGGTTTGCTGTCGATGTAACCTGACACTTAATTTGGTTAGATTATAGAGTCAGCTCAGAAACAGGCCCTTTGGCCCATCCTCTCCAAATTATCTGCCAGACCATTTGCCCGGATTTGGATGTAATTTTAAATATTGTGATTATTCCTGCATCTACCATTTCCTCTGGCAGCTTGTCCCATCACTCTCTGTGTGGGGGAAAAAGGTCTCCTTTCCCCTCTCACCTGAAATCTGTGCCCTCCAAATTTAAATTTTAAATTTAGACATAGAGCCCGTCCAGCCCACAAACCCATGCTGCCCACTTACAGATAGTCCCTGACTTACGATGGGTCCAACTTACGATTTTTCAGTTTTGATGGTTCAAATTCGTACTGCACTTTGAATTTTCAGCATCTCCCGACAGCGCTCTATCAGTCCCCGCACTGATTCCACTGCCTTGCTCTCTCCCCACAGCCCTGTATCAGTCCCCACACTGATCCCACTGCCCCGCTCTCTCCCCACAACCCCGTGTCAGTCCCACAATCATCCCACTGCTCAGCTCTTTCCCCACAGCCTCATGTCAGTCCCACACTTATCCCATTGCCCCGCTATTTCCCCACACCCCTGTATCAGTCCCACACTGATCCCACTGCTCAGCTCTATCCCCACAGCCCTGTATCAGTCCCACACTGATCCCACTGTTCTTTTTCGCCTTACGTTTTTTTGACATCTGGTGGAACGTCACCCCATCGTAAGTTGAGGACTCTTCAATGTCTTGTACAGCTGTCATCTCTGGTCCTGGACTCAGTACCCTGACCTATGAAGGTTCAATGCCTCTTCACCACTCTATATGTGATGCCACTTTCAGGAAACTGTGTACCTGTACTCAGGGTCTCTCAGTTCTACAACACTCTCCTGAGCCCTATCATTTAGTGTACAAATCCTGGCTGCCCAAATTGCAACGTCATGCACCTGTCTGAATTAAATACCATCTGCTGTTCCTTGGCCCACTTTCCCAGTTCATTTGAATCATGTCGTAAACTTGGATAACCTTCACTGTTCACTCGATCTCCAGCTCTGAAGATAAAAAACCTAGCATTCATCTTAAGACGGGACCTGGTGCCCTTGCAATTAGTTAGTTTGCAGGCGCAATAGGTCAACGAAAAGGGAAATGGGGTGCTGGCCTTCATTGAATTTCAGAGCAGGGAGGTCCTACTGCCCCTGTACGAGGTGCTGGTGAGACTGCTCCTGGAGTACCGCGTGCAGTTCCTGCCTCCTTGCTTGAGGAAGGATACGCTAGGCTTGGAGGAGGTGCCGAGAATCGACACGCGAGTTCTAAAAACGAGGAGTGGGGGGTGAGTTTGCTTCTGAGGAGAGATTGAAGAGCCTGGAAAGACACGTCATTGCAGTTTAGAAGAATGAGGGGGATCTTGATATAAAAATGATGAAAGGAATAGACAAAATAGTATGTGCATTCTTTCCATTGGCAGGTGAGTCTAGAAATAGGGGACATAGCCTCAGGATTCAGGGGGAGTAGATTTAAGACAGAGATAAGGTGCATTCCTGCTCCTGATTCTTAAGGAGGGAGTGTCATGGTAGGAGTTAGTGGACAGATGCAAGGTCATGATGCAACGTTCAATAAATATTCTCCAGTTTCCCATGTTGTGTACCTACAAGCCCACCATATTATTGAAGAAGAAAAGGCCAGGATGTCTGTGGAACAATGTGGAACAATGATCTCCCTTCCAAAGCAATGATCCTGTTAAAAGGTCGAGAGGGTGGGGGGGGAGTGGGGGTGGGGGTGGGGGTTACCTTCCCCTCGGTTTTGCCTGCCAAAATAAAGCACTGTAGAGGGGATTTGGTCCAATTAATTACGTTTGGTTGACGATTTAAAACTTCAAAAAAAAGCCTCTCCGGGCCGATTATTGGCAAGAGGGGCCTTCTGATTGGCTGAGACCACCCAAGGATAGGGAAGGTGGGTGGGGGGGGGGGTTCATTGAACTGTCGGCCACATGGGTTGAACTCTCGCTGCTTCCTGAATTGATGAAGCTGAAAAATAAAGTGTCCCCACAGGGGCACTCCTGAGGGGGAGTGGGCAGTGTTCACGCTCGCTGTCATCTGATTGTGCGTAAAGTATCTGACATAAACAGAGTTCCCCCCGGACTATGGTGCACACACAATTCACATAGTCACATACATCAAAAATAATATAAAATAAATATATGGACTTATTTGGGAATAACTTACTCACTCATTGATAAGAGCGCTGTTCATCAATCTCACGGCCTATGGGAAGAAGCTCGTTCCCAGCCTGGCTGTCCTGATTTTGATGCTCCTGTACCTCCTTCCTGATGGTAATGGGTCAGAGACCCTGTGGGCTGGCTGGTAGGGATCCTCAATAATTGCTTGAGCCAATTTAAGCAACACTCCCCAGTGTTAGTGCAGGAAAGGGAGACCCCACTGATCCCCTCAGCCGTGTTGATGATCATCTGTGCTGCCATTCACTTCGATGCTTTGCAGAGACTGTCCTACGCAATGACGCGACCAGACAGATGGGGGCCCTCCTCAACCTCCAGAGGAAGGGTTGCAAAGGGAGGTAGGGGGTGTCACCAGTCAGGATTGCAAGCACAGTGGGAAGGGGTGGGGGAAGGGGTACCCAAATGTTAATGAGATCGCATTCTTGACTTTGCAGATAAGGATCGGGAAGGACTGGTCAATGGCATGGGAGGCAAGAGAGGAGTAGAGCCAGAATTTTCTCGCCTCCACCTCTGCCACGCTAGCACCATATCCTCTCTGCCCTCTCTCCCTCTCTCAGCCAAAGGCTGGGGCAACTCTCCTCCAGATCCGTCCTTTCCCACTCAGGGTCCCTGAGTGGGATGTGACATTGGACAGCACGGTCAGCATAGCAGTTATCACAACGTGATTTCAGTGCCAGCGACCCAGGCTCATATCCTCTGCTGGCTGAAAGGTGACCTGTGTGGGTTTTTCTTGGTGTAGAGCTCGTTGAAAGAACCAAAGACTTGTTGATCCAAACCAAGACTTTTATTAGCAAAAGACAGGAGCTCTTCACAGGTGGCCGACCAGTCCGGAATGATCCGACCTGGCTAGGGACACAACCCTTTAAGACCCAGACAATAGGCGTGGCTTAGCTCTCAGCCAATCGCTGTAAGCACAGTCTAGATACAGTAACTATATACACTATGTACATTGATGATAGATCTGTACTATCACACTTGGGTACTCAGGTTTCCTCCCACCCTCCACAAGTTGTACAGTAGGTTAATTGAAGTATTTGGGCGGCGTGGACTCGTGTTGTAGGTCTAAATTAAAATTGGAGCGGTGTTCACAGACCAGGAGTGAGGAGGGATGGGAGTTGGAGCAGGTCTCCCAGTGCTGCGGCTGCCAAGCTAGTTCTCATTCCCTCCTTCTCCCCAAATTCCTTGATCATATTTTAAAAATCGACTGGAATACATTCTCAACCCTGTGGTTGTTGAAGAATCCCTTTTCATCTCCATCCTGAATGGACCTTTCTTGAAGGAACACACTCCTGCTGCAAACCAGCCAAGTGAATCTCAGCATCTTCCCTCTGAACACTGCCCACTGGCCCCCTATTCCTCCGAAGTCCACTGAGGGTGGGAGCTGAAGCTGTCAGATTGACGAGTCCAGAGACAGAGCCTGGGCTCACTAAAAAACAAGACTTTGAACTGGTTTGGAGGACCTCCTCATGGAGGCAGATGGAGGACGGGTTGTGTTCTCCCTCTGGGAGTGGCAGCCAGATGTGGCTGAACCACCACTCCGTCCAAATCTCCCACCCTCACCGCCACCCTGTCTTTGGAGAGCTGAGGAGGAGGATGGAATGGGGGAATCTCACTGTCGTCCTGAGGGAGAGTTTGGCAAGAAGCATGACTGAGAAGCTCAGGGACGTGGTACAGGTGGGAGAGAGGGAGATCAGTGACTAGGTGACACTGACCTCACTCTCCTGTCAATATTGATGCAGGATATACCCCTCTCAACTGGCACTCTCTGGTCTGGCAGCTCCAGTTGTCCAGGACATTTGAGTCTACTGCATTTAGTGTAGGTGATACTTTACATATCCTTCCTATTTCCCAATTTCAAGACATGCCATCTTCTAAGAAACGTAAGCTTCGATATTCCGAATTATAATCTTATCACTCCAATAAATCAAACATCTTCGTTTCAGCTTTATGTAGCCTTTAATTAGTTTAAAAAAATGTATAATATTTGCATAACTTCACATTGAGATTTTCATAATGATGAATTAACAGAGCATTCGATTATATTTAAAGACATAACGATATAAGAAATGATTAAAACTATAAGATAAGATCACAAATTCAAAGCAAAGTATTTTGATCTTGCTCTCCTTCCATGGTTATTCCAAGAATGAAAGCAAACTCCCCGTTCACCCGGATATTACAACATATGACATCATAGCAACTATGGTAACACTTCAAAATCAATTTATCCTTAAAGGGATAGTCATAAGATTAACAAAAATCAAAACACAAGGTTTTAACCTTTACAGTTAGTACAAATTCCTTACAACGTGGGACCTGAATCCCGGTCCCGATCACTGGCAATGTAAAAACGTTATGCTAACCAATTATTTCCTGTTTTAAGCTTTGTTCTACCTTTGTTATCTTGACATGGTTGGGGGGGGGGGGTGGTGGGGTTTCCTTAGAGGTCAGTTTCTGTGTTTTCCATCATTTTCTGTGGTCCGGCAATGGCCAGGCCCTGACATCCCCGGATTAAATAGGTACATCCTGTCAGAATTGATTATAATTAAAAGGCGTTACATCACTGCAAAAAAATGAAGCTCCTGCCTTTTTTCCATTTTGTGATTAAATAACATTACTTCCCCAAAATATTAAAAAGACCCTCACTCCCACAACTTAACAGCCCATTGGGGATTGGAGGCGAACATTAATTCTAGTGGTCTCCTGGATGCTTCTCCTATCAACCATTGTGGCCGGGCTTCACTCTGGAAATAGAACATGGAGCACAGAAATCGACAGCACAGTACAGGCCCTTCGGCCCACTGTGTTGTGCCGCCCTAATAATGTACGCTTGCAACTGCTTGGAACTTCACAACAGCACAACCCTCCATTTTTCTCAGTTCAATGTCTAATAGAATCTTAAAAAGACCCTATTCTACCTGCCTCTACCATCTTTCCGGCAGCACATTCCATGCACTTACTGCTCTCTGTGTGGAAAAACCTACCTCTTGCATCCTCCCTGTACTTACTCCAAAGCACCTGAAAACTATGCCCCCTCGTGTAAACCATTTCAGCTGTGAGGAAAATGCCTCTGGCCGTCCATATGATCAATGCCTCTCACCATACACCTCTATCAGGTCACCCCCTCATATTGTCGCTCCAAGTTCACTCAACCTATTCTGGTAAGGCTTGCTCTCCATTCCCGGCAGCATCTTTGTAAATCTCCTCTCCATGGCATCCACATCCTTCCTGTAGTGAGATGACCAGAACTCGACACAATATTCCAAGTGGGGTCTAATGAAGATCTTGTATAGCTGTAACGTTACTTCTCAGCTCTTGGAACTCGATCCCATGGTTAAAAATGAAGGCCAACACCCCATTTGCATTCTTGACAACTCCAATCAACCTGCGCAGCAGCTTTGAGTGTCCTGCGGACATGGACCCCAAGATCTTTCGGTTCGTCCACTCTGCTCTGAGTCCACCCATTAACATTGTGCTCTGACTTCAAATTTGACTGACCGAAAGAAACCACTTCACACTACTGTGGGTTAAACTCCATCTGCCACAACTCTGCATTCTGTCAAAGGCCCTCTGGCAACCCTCCAGACTATCTACCACGCCAACCGTGACGGTGAGGGGCCACTCACGCAATGTTCAGTGGTACGCACCGTGTTTGTTCCAGGTTTAGTGAGGGATCTTCTGATTCGGTCACTGGGTCTGGTTAATGTTAACCGGGGCGAGGAATTTAAGGCGGGCATGAATTCCGTTAACAGGATCATTGCACCAAGGGCTGTTCGATTTCATCATTACTTTCGCGAGCGTCAGTTCTTGAGCTATTGATAAATGCTTGTCCATATGTAATGTGTCTGTAATAGAGTACTGACAGTGTGGATGGTCCCTTAATCTGGGTTAATTCTTGGAGAATGATCGGTGAGATTGGTGATTGGGCTGTGTCCTTCTCAGTCAAAGTATTCAAAAATTCAGTAAAACAATGCACCAGCTGTTTATTGTGTAACTAAAATCTCATTCTTTATGCACTTCAGAGCTGATTTGTTCAGTGTTTTACTCTGTTTCCCCCATCTTCACATCTAATGGCTTCACCGCTGAATGTTGTCTGTGACTTTTCCCCTGTCTGATATACAGATCCGAGCTCCGAGAAGGAATTTTTAAATTCAATTGTGAGTGAACTAGGGAGGAAGAGAAAGGTAATTTCTGATGCTTGACCCCTCTTGTAACTTCATCATTCAACCTCATGAATCCAAAGACGAAAATTGGCTTCAAAGACTTTGGCCTTGAGGAGAGATCAAAGAACGGAGTAAACCATTACCGCGAGGAGTGAATCGTTGACACAGTCACTGGTGGGGTGGGGGATTGTGGTGGGGGGGGGGGAAGGGAGGTAGAACAGGTTTGGAAGTTGTTTTTGTTCAAATGCCCGACTGTCGTCCTGAGTGCGACCGTTCCTGCTGAGGCGCACTAACCACGGGTTCTGGTTGACCCTGTGGCCCACGTAGAGTAATTGCACCTTTGAAAGGTATCCTTCAGATGCCAGTCATGGGACGAAAGCCCCTGGGCTCTCCGGAAGGGAAGCCATGGCTCGCCTTCCATGTAAACCTCGCTCACAACGGTGGTGACCACCGGTGCAGCCCATATGGGCAGTCGGCAGAGTTGGCCCCCGCAGAGGTGACCCCAGGATGAAGGCACTTTGTGTTGGTGGCACTTGACACAATGCTTCCATCCATGCCCTTGCTGCCCCTCGACACCGCACTTGATCTGCCTTTGTAAACAAGAGATCGGTCCAGCCCTAAGATAACAAGGAGTGGCGTTAATGGGGAATATCCAGTGAAAGGTATCGGGAGCCTAAACTAGCCTTTCTCAATCTTTTTTCAATGATGACCTCCCTAGAATTCTGCTCAAAGTCTACGGGCCTCCTCCTTCCTGAAGCAGCGGTTTTGGTTTCTTCCGTACTTTTACCAACTGCATGAAAAATATTTATGTTATGTGAGGCCCCTGTTGAGAATGGCTGGCTTAAGCCACAGCCACCCGCTGCTCCCAAGAACAGGACGAGGGGTTGTCTAACGTAATATTCCCTCCCACCTTTCCCTCCCTTATGTATCCGGACCACAGCAGTGGAAAGTAACGGAAAGTCATTCAATCATCCAAGGCCTTTCGGAAGATCAACCTTCAAATGTCTTCACCTGTCCACAAGCAGATCATAGAACTTGGAAATCTAGAGCACAAATCTGTGCCCTTTGGCCAAAGTGTAATGTGCTGACCTAATAACAACTGGCTTGAATTTCCCTACTGCAGTTCCCCATACTAAAAGGGCCTATGGTACCTGTCTCCAAAACTGTTGCTGGCAGAACATTCCATGCACTCTCCATGTGAAAATCTTACCTCTTGCTTCCCTCCTGTACGTACTCCCAAGCATCTTAAACCTTAAAGCACCGTCATATTAGCCATTGCAGCCCTGGGGGAAAAGCCCTCTGGCCCTCCACACGATCAGTGCCTCTCATCATTGTGTAACCTCTATCAGGTCACCCCCTCGTCCTTCATTGCTAGGAGAACAGACAGAGTTCACTCAGCCAATCCTCATTAGGCGTGCTCTCCAGTCTCCCCTGCATCCACATCCTTCCTATGCTGAGGTGTCCGGAAGTGAATGCAGTATTCCAAGTGGGGCCTAACTCTCATAGAGCAGCAACATCACCTTGCGGCTCTGGACCTTGATCCCAAGGAAGGTCAGCATACCATATGCCTACAGAACAAACCTTTGAAGGAGCTCACAAGATTACTTTTCCATCTACAGACATCAGGTTAGATGCTATTAGAACCAAATGATGTAAAGGCACTACGTTTGATCCTGCGGCAGCCTTCACCAGTTTGGCTGAATTTTACGCTGGAAGATATCAAAGCACCACTTGGTTCTAACGATAGTTGATGCCCGATAACATGTGCATGGACTATAGGCCCAAGTTACGTGTGACTTGGCAGAGCCTTGTTTAGAAACGAGCCGCTTGTTATCCTCTCCTCCCTGTAATTTGGACTTTGAAAAACCCGTTGCCCTGAAGTTGCATTTAATTATAACTATTATACTGGAGCACAACAGGGCGTTGTGGAACGTTGGAGGGGATAGAATGGATAAGGTGGCTTTGTTTGATACTCTAGCAGCCACCCTGTGGGGGTTTGAAAGCTCCCATTATCCTTTGTTTGGATCAGGGTCTGAAGGCTCGGTGATGCCCAAGGTGTCTGCCCCCTGTGCTCAGGGGGAATCAGGATGTCCTGCATTGTTCAGGGCCCTCAAAACTTAGATTTTAAATTTAGAACGACAGGCCCTTCTGGTCCCTGAGCCCCGTGCCACCCATGTATACACACGTGACCATTTAGCCTAATGTGCCCCTCCCTCACTCTAGCGTGCCCCTTTCTGAGCTTAGAACCGTAGAGAATTACAGTACAGAACCTTCAGCCCTTCTCATCTGTGCCGATCTATTACTTGGCCTAGTCCCACTGACCTGCACCCAGTCCATAGCTCTCCAGACCCTTCCCATTCATTTTCCTGTCCAAATTTCTCTTAAATTTTAAAATTGAGCCCACATTCACCACTTCATCTGGCAACTCATTCCACACTCCCTGTGTGAAGAAGTTCCCACTAAACTTTTCCCCTTTCACCCTTAACCCATGTCCTCTGGTTTGTACCTCACCTACCCTCAGTGGGAAAAGCCTAGTTTAATTTACTCTCTATGCCACTCACTATTTTGTCTACCTCTATGAAATCCCTGCCCCACACCCCCTCCTCATTCTTCCATAGTCCAGGGAATAAAGTCCTAACCTGTTTAACCTTTCCGTGTAACTCAATTCCTGAAGTCTGGGCAACATCCTAGTAAATCTTCCCTGCACTCCTTCTATCTTACTGATAGTGTTGTGTGCAGTTTTGGTCACCTGTAGTTAGGTGACCAAAACTGCACACAACACTCCAAATTTGGCCTCACCAATGTCTTATACAACTTTACCAACCATCCCAACTCCTATTCTCAATACATTGATTTATGAAGGCCAATGTGCCAACAACTCTCTTTAAGACCCCATCTGGCTGTGATGCCACTTTCAGGGAATTGTGTATCTGTATTCCCAAATCCCTCAGTTCTACTGCACTCCTCAGTGCCCTACCATTTAATGTGTTTGACCTTTTTTGGTTTGTCCTTCCAAAGTGCAACACCTCACACTTGTCTGCATTAAATTCCATCTGCCATTTTTCAGCCCATTTTTCCAGCTGGTGCAGATCCTTCTGCAAACTTTGAAAGCCTTCCTCGCTGTCCACAATGTGTAATCTGCCTGCTCCTGCCAATCCACTAGAGGAGTGGGAGGAGAGAGCTTCACCTTTTGCCTTTTCCTGCAGGAGAGGTCAGGGTTGAAGTGTACAAGCTGCAGCATGGACCGACTGGGGGCAGCATTCACTGACCACAAATGAGGGTTGGATGAATGACTGCCTCGGGCTGGTGTCCCAGAACTGGGGGAGGAGAGGTGACACTGGAGTGCCAGCGCACGCTCTTCCATCTCCAGATGGTGTGTGGCGGAGGGAAAGCACCGGGAGGACCTGCCCCCAACTCCGAGTCCTCGGGCACGACAGTTTGGACACTAGCTCTCGGTGGGATCAGAAGCAATGCGTGGACTGCATTGCGTCCTCCAGAAAGGGCATCCCTTTCTCTTTGCAGCCCATCTGCTTGGACTGAAGGGCCTGTTCCATGCTATGTGACTCATTGAGCATGAAAGTCAGATGGATCATCAATGACTAGGTACAGGTTATATGGGGTCATTGAAGGACGACAATGTCCTCTGGTTTATATCTCATCTAACCTCAGTGGAAAAAGCCTTAGTTGCATTTACTCTTAACCCCTCATAATTTTAAATACCTCCATCCAATCACCCCTCGTTCTTTTATGCTCCAGGATATAAAGTCCTAACCTGTTTAGTGTTTCATGACATGGTCATTGAGGGATGGATGGGTCCGTTGAGAGTCCGGCGGGGTTAATGAGGGACAACAGGAAGGTCAGATGGTCATTGGGGGTTAGATGGGGTCATTGGGGGTCAGATTGGGTCATCGCATGTCATTGAGGGTCAGATGGGAGCCATTGAGGGTCAGATGGAATTATTGAGGGGCGACAGGTGGGCCTGACAGAGCCGTTGACAGTCAGATCTGTGCATTAAGGTCATTGTGAGATCAGTCAGGCGAGCTGGGTGAACATTGCCAGGGCTCCAACCCCCACCTCCCCACGGGAGCATTTCTGATGGATTCTCTCCCCCCGGGATTGGATCCTTTGACAACCTTTCAAGATCTGGGAACGATTTTGGCTGCAGAAACGCTCTCCAAGTTGGGGAATCAACAATCAGAAATTACCTTCCGAGTGTTTGCACGATCCCCTGTGTGCTCCTTTCTCGATTGCTCTTGTTAACCTGTCTCAAGCAGCGGTCTAATCACCAGTGCACACAGGGCCTGCCGCAGGTCTACCCGCCAGGAGTGTGCCTGTGTTGTTGCTCGTTCCTCCTCTGTGGCGGGGGGTTTAACCCTGCCCCCCACCCCCCTGCAACATACATCAGTCCTCTGGTTCTCCTCCTCCCTCTTCCCCCAACCACCCCCCCCTTCCCCCAACCACCCCCCCTCTTCCCCCAACCACTCCCTCCCACCCCACTCCCCCCCACCTCCTTCCTCATTTGTCTCTCCTTGTTCCACTTTGTTTTACAGTCACTGTATTCATCAGATTCTAGACAGTGTTAATCACATTCACCAGCATGACATTGTACACAGGGACCTGAAGGTCAGTATCTTCTAACATTTACAGAAGTGAAAAAAAAACAAAAATGAAAAAAAACTTAAAATAATGATACGCTTGAGTCTAAAACCTTGTGATGTGTAGAGGGGTAGAGATAAATCTGCCCTCGCTTGTTCTCTTCAGTGTCGTTATTTTACATTTTTGAAGGCCTACTTTGCATGGCTATTCCTACCAGCCCCAAAGTCTCTTGGGTTATAGGCTGTGGGAGGCAGTCGAAGCAGGCAAGATGGGGGCATGGGAGGGGGGAGATGATCATCGACCCTTCTTTCCTCTCCCCCCCCCCCCCCCCACTCTTGGCTTCACATTTCCGTCGCCTTGGCTGCAAGGTTTGAAACAAAACTTGGAGCTTGCTGTACATCTTCCACCATTCCGCTCTCCCCACTCCCCAGCAAAACTAAACCCCGTTCTCTTCCCCCCTCTCCTTTGATGGATGACTAAACCGTGCTCTAGAAGGCGGTAGCCTCTTGGTGGCCTTTGAGACTCAAGGGCATGACTGCACTTTTACCACCTCTTCTCAAGTCTGACGCGCTTTGTTGCTCTTGACGATGTTCTCTCGGGGATGCACAGACTGGTCAGAAGGCCAGGGCCAGGCAGGAGCTGATAATCAACCCACCAACCCTCCCCCTACCTCCCCCCCCCCCCCCACCCACCTCCGGTGGCTGCTGCAGCTGCGGCCTTCAGAAACTTGTCAGAGGGAGAGGGTGCAAGGGGTCAGCTGGGGTCATTGAGGGCCCACTATAGGGATAGGTGGTCAAATGGTGTCAGTAAGTGAATTGTAGGACAGCTGGGGTCATTGTAGATCAGCAGTAGGGTCAAGTGGGGAAGTGGGGTCATTGAGAATTTGATGGGGTCAGTGAGGATCAGATGGGTCATTGAAGCTCAGCAATAGGAACAGATGGGGTCATTGAAGGTCAGCAGTAGGGTCAGATTGGGTTATTGATGTTCAGATGAGGTTATGGTGAATAGTAGGGTCACACCACAGACCTGGAAGGTCCGAAGTGAGGCTCATAGGGTTATGGTGCCTAGAGTGAGTGATGTGGCTTGAAGGCTAATCACGGAAGGCGGTGGGGTTGCATGGAAGGAGGGACGGGGTTGTCCTGGAGATCGCATCACATCAGTCGGCCATTGCATGAACAAAACAATTTGAGGTGTTTCTGCTCAGGCCTGGAGGAGAAGGCTGGAGGGACTCCCTTCACCTAAACAAGCTGGGTTCGACCAGCCACAACTTCTGGAAGAGTCAGGCTGGCCCCAGACACAGGTCCCGTCGACCTGACCTCACTCCACTGCCTGCTACTCTCAGCTCAGAACCTGCAGCATCCTCTCACGTTTGAGCATGTGCCTCTGCATCTGGCAGCTGGCGCTGTAGCTGAACTGTAGTGGGAACCAGGGCTGAGGACAGAGTAGTTGCCCCAGGCAAGGGCAGTGTCCGTTGTGCTTCGCTAACGTCTCTTGGGGAGGAAGTCCACCAATGCCCACGCCCCCCCATTTGAGTTGGGGCGTGACTAGACCCAACAGTGGCTCATTGAGCATGGACCTGATCAAAGCCCCCAACCCCCCGCCACTCCACCATGGCTCCCCCCCAAACTCTCAGAGCAGCTACTGTTGACCTTTATTGACCGCCACTGGGATGGCTCACACTGCCTTGCTGTCAGGGCTGCAGTCCTCACCCACCCTTCCCAGATGAGGATGACCCTCTTGATGAGCTGATGGTGACTGAGACTCCGGTGTGCTTGGGAGCAGAGACCCCATCCACCATCTCTACCACCCCCCCTCCTCCCCAAATTGGAATAATGACTAACAATAAGATAGAGCAGGATCCTATTCCCTTCCTCTTTCCCTCCCTGGTTCTTGAACGTCTAATGTCAGTCGGACTCATCCCAGTCCTGGTAATCCACGATGTTGTGATCTTCCTCAGTGTGTCACTGGACTGACATCATGCCAATTCTCACCCCCCCCCACCCCCCAACCGCCACACTGCCCCACCCAACTCTGACGTGATGCTGCAGACCCACGCAGCACCTGAAGCATCCATTAACTGGCTCATCTGTGAACCTGCCAGGAGGGGCAAACCGTCATTATTCACGGGGGGGGCGGGGGGCAGGCAGGCAGCCCGTCGTGAAATGAAGAGGGCTGTTGAAGCCACCTTGGAGGTTGGGTGCAATCTCTACAGGGCCCTGCCCAGAGCTGTGAATAGAACCCCGCTGTCCGCCTACCCTGTGTCGGAACCATTTGATTCTATATCGCTGCAGTCACGACTCCCAGGAGAGCACGGCGTGGGGGAGGGCAGTGAGTCAAACAAACCTCAGCTCCCATGGTGAATTTGCATTAGTTAAACCTCCTGAGACTAAGCAGAATGCCGGACAGTGAATCTTCAGCTTGCGGTCACAATGCCGGCTTTACACAAGGGCAACGCACAAATCGCAGGAGGAACTCAGCGGGACGGGCAGCATCCACGCACGCCGAGTTCCTCTGGCACTTCGTGTGCTGCTTCATTCTCCCAGTATCGGCTGCCTCTCTTGCTTATCCAGATGCGATCTGTGGCTCAACCTCGGGTCCGGCTCAGCTGCAGGTGCTTCGGTTTGGTCGTTTGCAGAACGTGGATGTCGTTTGGCTTTTACTCGCCATCTGTAACTTCTCTGAACAGTCGAGGCTGGAGGCTGGTGTGGAGATGGGCTTCCACCAGACCTGAGGAGTGGCCAGGCTAACGCAGCAGGTGCAGCACCAGAGAGCCCTCCCGATTCCATCTGTGTGGAGTTTGCACATCCTCCCCATGACCGTGTGGATTACCCCTGGGTGCTCTGGTTTGCTCCCATGTCCCAAAGGAGTGTGGGTCAGGGGGGGGTGTGAGTAGTGGGATCTGCAGGGAGTTGATGAGATGGTGCTAAAAATATTGGGGTTAATGTAGGATTAGTGTAAGTGCACGTTTATTATCATCTGACTACAGATACAATCAGATTAAACAGTATTTCTCTGGACCATGGTTTGTGCACACATGTACACACAAGTGCACACGAGCACACTCACACACGCACACACAGGTGCACTTGGACACAAGCGTAAGCAGATGCACACACACAGATGCACATGGACAGACACACACATGCACATGCAGAAGCACACACACACACACACACACACACACACACACACACACACACACACGTACTTAATGATATAATTTAAAATAAAGGTATATAAATATTTTGGGATGATTCACTCATTTACAGGACACCATTCCCGCATCCTGTGGGAAGAGGTTATTCCCCAGCCTGGCAGTCCAGATTTTGATGCTCCTGTACCTCCTTGCTAATGGTAGTGGGTCAAAGATACTGTGTGCTGGATAGAAAGGGTCCTCCATAATTTTCAGAGCCCTATTTAAGCAACAGTCCTGGGAAATGTCCTCGATAGATGAATGGAAGACACCAGCGATCCCGTGTTGGCTTCCAGTTCAGTGCTTTGCAGCTTCCATCCCACACATTGATGCAGCCGGACAGGACGCTATCAGGTGTGTCAAATGGTGTCAAGATGGTGGCTGGTAGCATCCCACATTACAAAGCTGGTCACATGGGTGTATTTGGGCGGCATGGGCACGTGGGCCGAAAGGGCTTGTTACAGTGCTGTATCCTAAAATGAAAAAAATAAATTAGCCCACCGACTCTGTATATTTTTGGAGGCTGGGGGAAAACCAGAGTACCCGGAGGAAACCATGCAGGTCACAGGGAGAATGTGCAGACAGCATCAGATTCGAACCCGGGCCGCTGGCGTGTTTGTTGGGCTGCCTACTCCCACTGAGCTCCTTGACCCACTGAGTTCCTCCAGCAGATTGCGTTGGCTCCAGATCCTAGCATTTGCAGTCCTTGACTTTGACACCCATATTATACGGCCTGAATTCTCATCAATTCAGATCCACACACTGGGAGTGGCTAATTAGCCCACTGACCCTCACACCTTTGGGATGTGGGAGGGGAACAGAGCACAACCAGGGATTGGGGGGGGAGAGGAATCCCACTCGGTCACAGAGAGAGCGTGCAAACTCCACTCAGACAGTGCCTGAGGTTGTGATCAAACCTGTGGCTGCAGGGCTGTGTGGCTGTGGTTGGACCCACCTCCTCAGCTCACAGCCAATCAGGGATCAGGAATATTGCCTGCGCCCTCCACATTCTGAAACTGAACGAATGAATGCAGCAGGTTGGTGAAGTGGGGAGGATAGCTGAATGCAAACAGATACTCAGCAGGCCAAGAAAAGTCTGTGGAGATGGAAGATTTTAGGTTGATGGAGCCAGGTCGGTCTCTGGAACCCATTCGCAGCTGTTGCTGGCACTACAGAGGGAGTTCTGCTGGACAGAGAGATGGGGGGGGGGGGGGGCGGTGGCGATGGCTGCCCTGTGACCTTGCCCCAGAGGAGGGCAGGCACATCATGCAACGAGCTCCTGGCGACAGCCTCAGTGGGGAGCGGAGGTGGGCGCGTTTTCGGGGCAGGTGCCCCGGCAGAAGGTCACCAGCCTGAAACCGGGTGGGGGAGGGCAGTGCTCTTGATTTCCAGCCCCGGCTGAGCATGTGCCCAAGCTTTGCTCGCTGATCAGTCCAGCTCTGTCCATCAGACTCCCGATCGTGACACTCCAAGCGCAGATTGCCCACCCCCGAGAAGCCCCTCCTGGATTAGCAGGGGAAATAATAAAATGAATAATTTGGCCACAACATAAAAAAAAATTCACAATTTTACAGAATGAGAGGAGGTTGGATTGACTGAAAGGTTGACCCAGCAGTGGGGTTCATCCTGCCTTGCCCTGCCATGCCTTTTTCCTGTGACGATTTGTTCTAAGATGCACCAGTCTGTGCCGCGGTAGACTCACCTGCAACTAACACGCCCCCCTGGTGTTTGCATGCAGTCATTGCATTCAACAGATCCTGGAAGCCGTGCTGCATTGTCACCAAATGGGTGTTGTCCACCGGGATCTCAAGGTGAGTTCCACTGCGGCTGACATTTGCGACCTGCCCGCGCAAGCCCTTCCTCCTCTGGTCTCCTATCCTCAGCTGTTGGGTCAGGCTGGTAATCTTAACACAGGCCATTCCCTCCAGTGCCGGGCGCAAGCGCGTTGGAGAAACTCAGCGAGTCACGCAGCGTCCAATGTTTCGGGCCTCGGCTCCTTCCCCTCCCGCCCTCCTCTCCTCCCAGCATCCCATAAGAAACAGGAGCAGGAGTCAGCCATTCGGCCAGTCGAGCGTGCTCCACCATTCAATGTGACCACGACTGATCTGACGATAGGAAGCTCATCTCCAACTACCTGCCTTTCCCCCATATCGCTCAGTTCCCCATCTATGTAAAAATCTGTCCAACCTTGTCTTAAATAAATTTACTGCGGTCGCCTCCACTGCTTCAATGGGCAGCGAATTCCACAGATTCACCAGCCTCTGGGAAAAGCAGGTTCTCCTCATCTCCATCCTAAATCTACTACCCTGAATCTTGAGGCTAGCTCTAGTCTTCCCCCACCAATGGAAACAACTTGCCCACCTCTTCTTAACCATGCCTTTCATAATTTTATTTGTTTCTACAAGGTCCCCTCTCATTCTTCTAAATCCCAGCGAGTTCAGGCCTTAATTTCTCCTCATCGGCCAACCTGTTCAGCCCTGGTGAACCGCCTCCAAAGCCAGTACATCCTTCCTCACGTAAGGAGACAAGAACTGCATGCAGTCCTCCAGATGTACAGGTGCAGCAGAACCACCTGCCTCCTAAATTCAATCCCTCCAGCAATGAAGGCCAATGTTCTATTTGCCTCCCTGAGAGCCCACTGCCCCCTGCAAACCAACCTTTTGCGATTCATGCAAAAGTACTCACAAGCCCTTCTGCACGGTCACACGCTGGCAATCGCCTAAGGTTTTTAACAAAAGTTAAAATGTAGACCTTCAATGTGGTAGCAAGCCCTTTCAACCCACGTGATCCCATGCCACCCAATTGACCTACAAGACTCCCCCACCGTAATTTTTAGAGGGTGTAAGGAAACTGGAGCACCTGGAGGAAACCTATATGGACCCAGGGAGAATGTACAAACTCCTTACAGACAGCGCTAGATTCAAACCTTGGTCGCTGACACTGTAACAGCGTTAATGCTAACCAGGCCACCCTTATCTGCAGGGAGTTGATGAGAATGTGCTAAAAAATTTTTTAAATGGGATTAATTTAGGATTAGTACAGATTCAAGTTTATTATCATTTGACTGTACACGTACAATCTGCCAGATTTTTTTTTGACGAAGGACCCAGACCTGAAACGTTTACCTCCCATGGATGCTGCGTGACCTGCTGTCTTCCTCCAGCCCATTTGCATTGCATGGCCCCAGTGGGTGCAGTTGCTCTTGGTTGAAGCTGAATTATTTCCGATTGATTTGAATTCTGCAAAGGGGGAAGGTGGGGGGGGGGGGTGGTGGGGTGGTTGGATTGGTAGATTTGGGTTGGTGCCAGGCAGGACACTCATGACCAGGAAGGGATGAGCTTTCTTGGTTAAGGTGGCTTGGAATGTCATACCTGCCCGTGTCTGGCCTTCAGCTTCAATCTTCCAGGGGATTTGAACTGCCGTCCTCTGCAAGTGGGCAAGTTGTTTCCATTGGTGGGGGAAGACTAGAGCTAGTCTCCATCCCAGGATGCTCGGGTGGTAGAGATCTCGCCCGCAAGCCCCACAGTGGGGCTGATGCTCAGGATGTGGGAGGGGAAGGCAGAGGAATCCACAAGTGAACTGGGAGGCCGTCTGAGGGCAAAGCAGCTGCTGCGTGAGTCTTTAAGCAAGTCAACAGTCTCTGAAACTGCAGGTTCCAGGACTCCTCCGAGCCCAGCGAGGAGACCATCAAGTGACAGCTGGATGTAGAGCATTAGGACCCTTCCAAAGGTATGAAGGAACCATAGAACCACAAAACACTACAGCACAGAAACAGGCTGTTCGGCACCTCAAGCCTGTGCCCAATTATTATTCTGTTTAATCTCACTGACCTGGATCCAGCCCATATCCCTCACATCCATGTACCTGTCCAATTTTTTTTAAATGTCAAAATCGAGCCTGCATTTACCACTTCAACTGGCAGCTCGTCCCCCGCTCTTGCCTTTAAGAAGTTCCACCCTTTAAACTTTATCCCTTTCACTCTTAACCCATGTTCTCTCCTAACCTCTGTGGAAAAAGTCTGCTTGCATTTACTCTGTTTGTACCCCTCATAATTTTGTAAACCTCTATCAAATCTCCCCCTCATTCTCTGACCCACCAGGGAACTCCTGTCCTAATCCAGTGATTCTCCACCTTTTCCTTTCCACTCACACCCCACTTTAAGTAATCCCTATGCCATCTGTGCTCTGTGATTAGTAAGGGATTGCTTAAGGTGGGGTGTGAGTGGGAAGGGAAGCTTGAGAATCACTGCTCTAGACGCAATTATTACTGAAATATTTTGCTTGAGAAAAAAGGTCATTGGCCCATTTCCTTTGGAGTTAGGAAACTGCGCACATAACAAGTCAATTAGGGACAATTAAAACAGTGGTTTTCAATCTTCTTCTTTCCACCCACATCCTTCCTTAAGTAATCCCTTACTAAATGCAGAGCACCGATGGCATATGGAATACTTAAAGTGGCATGTGAGTGAATAGAAAAAGGTTGAGAGCCACTGACCTTTCCCTGTAATTCGGTTCTTCAAGTCCCGGCAACGTCCCTGAAAATCTCCCCTGCATTCTGTTTTTGTAACGTCGTGTGCCTATCGATGAGTCTTTTGAAGGCCCCTATTGAACCAGCCTGCACCACCACCCCTGGGAATGCATAACAGGCACCCACCACTCCGAGTGAAAAAACTCAACTAAAGTCTCCCCTAAACTTCTCTCCACTCTCCTTGAACAGATGTCCTCTGGGTTTATGCCGTGGTCAACCCAGGAAAAAGGTGCTGGCTGCCCACCCTATCTGTAGCCCTCCTAATTTTATCTTTTCTTTGGCTTGGCTTCGCGGACGAAGATTTATGGAGGGGGTAAAAAGTCCACGTCAGCTGCAGGCTCGTTTGTGGCTGACAAGTCCAATTTTATACACCTCGATTAAATCACCTCCCATCCCTCCAAAGGAAAAAGCCGACCTCGCTTCATATGACATGTTCCCCAATCCAGTCAGCATCCTGGTAAATCTCCTCAGTTCCCCCTCTGAAATGTTTTCATCCGTTCAGTCATGAAGGTGTTCCGAACTCAAGGCAACATTTCCAAGTGTGGTGTGACTAGAGTTTTGTAGAGCAGCAACCTCATGACTCTTGAAATAAATTTCCCGACTGATGAAGTCCAAGGGACCATACACCTTAACCACCCTATCAACTTGTGTGGCAACCTTGAAGTATCTATGGACCTGGGTCCAAAGATCTCCCCGTTCCTCCACAACATTGAGAATCCTGCCATTAACCACGTACGCAGCCTTCAAGTCAACCTGCCAAACTGCATCGCCTCACATTTATCCGGATTGAACTTCATCTGCCACTTCTCCACCCAACTCTGCATCCTGTTGTCACCATAAATTAACTTCTACATATCCACACCTCCGACCTTTGTCCATCTGCGAATCGACTGACCCACCTCTTCTCTCCTTCATTCATAAAAATCACAAGCAGATTCCATCTCACCTGCCTCCAGTTGAAAGATGTTCGTGGCGACATGGTTGAATGGTGTTTTTTTTTGTTGAACAACATGGGCCTAGGTTTGATTGGATTCAGTGTCTGGCCTTGCTGGGGTTAGTTTGTGAGAGGTTCTTCCAGCAGGAACGTTGGGGGGGCGCTGTGGTGAATCTCTGCTAATAAAATTGAAGTGCCAGTTGAAGTCGACAAAGACGATGTGGTCAAATAATATTCATGGCTTTTATTAGCAGAAATTTATGGTACAATAATGAAAGACAATAGGTGCATACACAGTTATACCCAAGGGGAGTGTCCTTAATGCACAGCCAATGTTAGTACAGCAAGGCTTGCCAGAGGGGAGACAGGCAGCTTAGCAGAGATTCACCACAGGGGCAGGGTTTGGCTCTGGGCTCCTGTTGGGTTCAGGTCCTGGTGTGTCAGCAGCATGGGGTTGTCCATGCTCACACTTGGAGAGATGCTCCCGTCACCCAGCAGCAGGGCTGCGCTGGGTGGGTGGGGTTGCCTGGGATTTGGGGTGGGGGGGGGAAAGCACTTTCTCATTTGAATCCAGTGCTGAAATCTGTGATAAAATTACCAGTGTGTCCGTCCGTCTCTCTCTCTCTCTCTCTCTCTCTCTCTCTCTCTCTCTCTCTCCCCCCCCCCTCTATCTTCTCTCTCTATCCCTCCCTTTCTCTCTCTCTCTCTCCTTCCCTTTTCCAACTTCACCTCTCCCTCTCTCTTACCCCTCTGACTTTCTCACAAGATTTGACCTTTGCTTGACTTGGCTGTTGCATGGTTGGGAGAGTCATTTACAGGATGCATTGGAAATTGCATGGCTGCTTTGAATTGAAATGCGTGCCCTTGATGCAGTGTTTTATCTTGTTCTTAACGATTTGCACTGTTACCCTCAGCAGTGTATATGTATATAATCACAAGCAAGACTCCAACTTGAAAAAGAGATTAATTGATGACAGTTTGTGTAGATATGTGTGTGTAAAGCACAAGGCATTTATGGTGGTTTTTTTTGTGTGTGCGTGTGTTAAATTTTCACCATTTTGGGATTTATTGGTGAGCGTTAATGTTGGGAGTGGTCTTGAGATCTCACGGAACTGGAGTCAGAGGAATGGGGGGAGGGATGGGGTAATGAATCCAGCAAGATCTCACCCCCTGAAGAACCTTCCTCCACCTCAGTCCCGAATCACTGGGGGTCTGTTCACAACTGCTGAATCCTCACCTTCACTCCATTTACCTCAGCCCCAGCACTTTGGCATGGGGAATGACATCGACATACCCTCTTTGCCCACCCCCTCCCTTCCTGGTCTTGCGCCCCCCCCCCCAACCCTCCCTTGCTCCATAATGCTTCAGAGTGACACCTTCCTCTGCTCGCCTCAGGGTGGGGATTTGTCCCCTCTTCTTGTGCGCCTCTTGCCTCATCCTGGTCAAAAGAGCTGGTCACCCACCCACTCAACCACCCCCCCCTCCCTCCACCCACCTATTGCAGGTTCACCCCAACACTCCACACCCTCACCTGTGGTTATTAGAGGCTCAGACACAGGGACGAGGAATGAGTGTTGGTCTCAGAAAGGGGTTAGAGGGGGAAGTGACCCATGCCTTGTCACTCATGGACCCCACAACCATTTCCCCCCCCTCGTGGTTTCGATGCCCTCCCTCACCTCGCTTCCGGTCCTGCTGACAACCCCTCCCTCCTCACTCCTGGACTCCACATAACCTGTTCCCTCACTTCTGGTCCCCAGACCCCACAGAAACTCCTCTCTCACCCCCCGATTCCAAACCCCCTCCAATCTCACTCCCAGACCCCACACCCCTCCTCCCTCACTTGCGGTACTGACACTCCCTCCCAGAACTGACACACTCCTCACCCCTCACTCATGGACACTAAACACTTCCTCCTTCAGTCCTGGACCCCCTCCCCTCCCACTCGCTGACCCACCCTTCCCCCCTAACTCCTGGACCAAACATCCCCTCACTCCCGGACCCAACACCCCCTCCCCCTTCACTCCTGGACCCGAAACCCCCTCCCCCTCACTCTTGGTCCTGACACCCCCACCCCTCACACCTGGTCCCAACACTCCCTCCCCCTCATTCCCAAACACCACAACTCTCCTCCTCACTTCTGAACACCACCCCTCCTCCACCTTCAATCCCAGATCCCACACACCCTCCCCCTTCACCCGGTCCTAACATTCCCTCCACCCTCACAAACCTGACACCCCCTCCCCCCCACTCCTGGTCCGTAACCCTGGTGCTCCACGTGGAAGTTGAGTGATATCCCATCCCTGTGGGTGAGTACCCCTGACCATTCATCCCACCAGGAGTACTGGGCAGTAGCTACAGCCATCAACAACCCCACCCTGTGAAACCACGATCGGCTGCAGAAACAATCAGATTCTCTCCCCTCTTTGTTCAGCCTCTATAGTCATATATACAGCATGGAAACATGACAGTTTGGCCCTTCTAGTCCACCCTCTCCCTTATAGTTCATCTTTTCCCATCTAGTCCTATTGACCCTCACCCAGCTCATAACCTACCACACCTCTCTCATCTGTATACCTATCCAACTTTTCTGTAAATATTAAAACCGAGCCCACATCTACCTCTTTGGCCAGAAGCTCATTCCATACGCCCACCACCCTCTGAGTGAAGAAATTGCCCCTCATGTTTCCCCTAAACTTTTCCCCCTTCAATCTCAATCCATGTCTTCTTGTTTGAATCGTCCCCCCCACTCCCATGGAAAAAGCCCTGTCTATCTGTCCTGAGTCACAGTTTAGAAGGTTCCTGGGATTGATGCCCCTCCCCAGCCTCCCACCTGTACCAGGGGAGGCTGGGCTCCATCCCAACCTGTCCCCACCTGCCCAGTGAATAGTGCACAATTCCTGGCTGCCCATCCCTCACTCACTCATCCAGAAGATGGGTTTCTCAGACTGTGTGGAATATCTGGACGTGGGAGCAAGCTGCATCCTGGTCTCTGGAGACAGTCAGAGCTTCGTAGCTCGGAAGCAGATCCTTTGACTCCACTAGTCTGTGCTGACCCAAGCTAGGCCCATATGCCTACGATCAGCCCACATCCCTCTCCTATCGTTTAAATGGGTTGCTTCTCCCCTGCAGGACTCTGACAGGCTTCCTACTTTGTTAGAATGAAAGCCCTGGTCACATCCGTGTGGGAAAGGTGGAAGATATGTCTACAGGATAGGGCGCCGATACTTCTGGGCGCTTCCTTGCCCTGTTACCCCCCTCTCCACCAGCCCCCCCCCCCCACAATGGTCCACTTGACCTGTGAACTGGCAGTCACTCTGCGTATCAATCTTCAGAACGAAAAGAGCCCATTTGGCCCCTCTATCCTGTCCCACCCTCTGGAGTTCGTGGCAGCACAGTCCTATTTCCCCAGCAGATCAGGCCTTGTCTGTGGAAAGATGAGTGTTCCTACCCTCTTTTGATCCCCTTTTAGATTTCCAGCCACTTTTAGATCTTTAGCCGGATGATTCAAGATTCCTTACTGTCATGTAATAAAAACATTGGAACGTTACACGGAATCTGCTTTCATTTGCTGTAAAGCAGACAGATTTGCTATCAGCAGAAACTTAATGAAGCACCTCTTGCAGTCAGAGAAAGAGAAGCAAAAGAGAACCCCCCCTCCAGAGTCACCGAGTGGCTGCGGATTCTCCTCCACAGCTAAACAGGGTCCAGTCCCAACCATCTGCAGCCCGAGCTCCAGATTCGAACCTCCAACACCATCAGAAAACCTCGGTGCCCTCTCTCATCCCGGTTCCTTTGTCCAATTTAAAGTCTGCAGCTGAGGAGAGTTCTGTGCAGGATGTGTGGAGAGGGCGGGGCCTGCGTCTCCACATTCCAATCCAGCTGAGCTGAATCTCCAAGCACTGTCCTCTCCAGCTCCATGGGCAAAGAGCCACCAGGGTGGGGAATCGTGATCAGGTCCCGAAGCTTGCTGCTTGCGTGCGTGCTCCCGCCTTAGGAATTCTGCTGTGTAACAATGGCGATTTTCCTTCCACCAACACCCACCCACGCCTCCTCCGCCCCCCCACTCCAAAGCCCGAAAACCTACTCCTCGCCAGCAAGTGTAAGGGAGCAGCAGTGAAGCTGGCTGACTTCGGACTCGCCATCGAGGTGCAAGGGGAACAGCAGGCGTGGTTTGGTGAGTATCTTCGCCACTGCGCCCGGGGCGGTCTCTGACGTAACCTCGCCGGACGTTGCGTGGGTTTGTTCTCTGCTTCTGGCCTCCGACGTGCTCCATATGTTCTTTGAATGAAAGCCATCCTGTACTAAAGCCGTGACTGACAGGAGGATTAGGCTGGCCAGGTGAAACACGCCAGGTTGATTTAAATTTAGATGTACATCATGGTAACGGGCCCTTTCGGCTCATGAGCCCATGCCACCCAATTGACCTGCAACCCTGGTACATTTTTGAACTGTGGGAGGAAACCGGACGTAGCTCCTGGAGGAAACCCACGTGGACAAGGGGAGAACATACAAACGCCTTACAGACAGTGCGAGATTTGAACCCGGGCCACACTGGCGCTGAAATAGCATGGCACTAACCGCCGCACTTTGACTTTGATTTCTTGGAGTTGCCCGTAAAACTCTGAGATGAGCAGAGAGTCCTGTATGTGATGCAAGATCCCCATGTAATGCACTACAGCACACTTTATATTTATCTCCCTCCTTGGTTGTCTATGGTGAAGATCTTTAATAATCCTGGACAATCCCAATGTTAATCTGTCCATGCACTGCCAGACTGAGACCACCTGCCAATTGCGGGAAACGACGCCTCGTCTTCCATCTGGGCACCCTCCACTGGACAGTATCAGCATTGAGCTCCAATTTCTGCTAGAAACCCCTCCCCCCATCTTCTTTCTCTCTGTCCCTTTTTCCCTGTCTCCTTTCACAGAGGCAAAATCCATTTTCACTATTGGTTTGGACTCCTCCACCTCCCGTTCTTCCCCCTTTTCTTTCCCCTGATTTTATTTCAGACACCTGTCTCTTTCTTCACTCAATCCTGAGGAAGGGATCAGGCCTAAAATGTCAGTGATATATATTTACCCCCTGTGGACACAGCTGAATCCCTCCAGCATTTCTGTGCTTTGACTACAATCACATTATTGGCAGACTTCCACATTTCACTCCAATGTTAATGTGTGATCAGCCAGGGGTCCGGTACAAGACAAAGGTGTCCAGTCCTTGGGCCCCATGTCTCAGGAAGAATGCACTGGAGTTGGAGAAGCTCAAAAAGAGGTTCTTGAGAATGAGAGATTTGATGAATTTGGGCCCCAACTTGCAGGAGTTAAGAAAGATGAGTGGGGGGGGGCAGGGGGGAATCTCAGCGAAACCCACTGAACTTTGAAAGAATGGGATGGAGTGGACAAGGAGAAGATTTCAGATTTCACGTTTATTGTCAGAGTAGTACAATCCTAAGATTTTTTTTCCCTGCCGGCCAGGCAGAATTTCCACTTGTTGGTAGTGCAAAAAAAACTAAACACAACATACACGTAAAGAAATAAAGAAATGTGCACAAACTGTGCAATGCAGAGAGGGAAACTTCATTAGAGAACAAAGTTAAAAGTCCTTAAATGAAGTCCTTGAGGAGTCTGATGATGGAGGGGTAGCAGCTGTTCCTGAACCTGGTGGTGCGAGTCTGTGGCACTGATACCTCTTTCCTGATGGTTTGACGGTAAAGGTTCCATTATTGTCACGTAATACTACATTTAGAATGTAACATACATAAAGTTCTTCAACCTTGTCTTCCATAAGGAAGACAGAGAGTCACCATTTTGTCCAGCGCCCCTCACAGAAATGAGGCCCCAGCAAGGGATGAACTCCCATCCCCTGGTTTACAAGACCAGTGCTCTAACCACTGAGCTCTTGGTAGCAGTGAGAACAGAGCGTGCGCTGGGCGGATCCTTGATGATTGCTGCTGCTCTCCGACGGCAGCGTTCCCTGTAGTTATTCTCGATAGTGGGGAGGGTTTTGCCTGGATTGTCCTGGGCTGTGTCCACTACCTTTTGCCGGGCTTTACGCTGAGTGGTATTGGTGTGCCCACATCAGGCCATGATGCAGCCAGTCAGCGCACTTTCCACCGCACACATTTGTCAGGGTTTTTGATGTTTCGTGGGAGAGTTTCGGACCAGAGGGCACAGCCTCAGAATAAAAGGGTGTCCTTTTAAGGACAGAGATGCGGAGATATTTCTTCAGCCAGAGGGTGGTGAATCTGGGGAATTCGTTGCCACCGAGGGCAGTGGAGCCCATCATTGGGTAGATTTAAAGCAGAGGTTGATTGGGTCTTGACCAGTCAGGGTGTTAGTGGGTATGGGCAGAAGGCAGGAGACTGGGGTAATTTTTGTTTCCCAGGCCTTTGAATGAACCTGGGGGGCAGGTTGATTGGGGATCTTTGGAGTGCAAGGTCCATCCTCAATCTTTTTTGCCTGTAGTTTATCTGCCTCAAGTCAAGTTTAGTTGGTTCCTTCCGTACTTCTCTCCTACCGACTACCATTAAAAAAATGTAGGATTTCAGTCCATAGAACCCCCCTCCCCGCCTCCCCAAATGTGCAGTGGCCCCCAGTATAGGCTCCATTGAGAATGGCTGCTCTAGAGAAGCGCTTGGATATAGCGTGGTGCTTGACCATTGAGGGAATACAAACTCGAACGCTGTCAGCAGGCCTCACCTTGAGATCAGAGTGCAGTCACCATAGATTAAGCCATCTTCCTTTATTTCGGCTCATCAGCTAAACTCCCACAGAGATTAGCTACAGCATGTTGGTGAGAAAAGTTGCAGGGTTGGAGCAATGACAGCCTTGTTTGACTCTGGTCTTCCAATGTCAACGGAGAGGCTCCTCTGTCGATCCGATGGTTTGAATCATGGATTTGGTGGGCCCGGAGAAATTTGTCTCCTCCTTGTTTCTATCCCAGAAATCCCACGGAGATTGATTTTCATCACACATTTATGCATGTAACTTGTGACAGTCTAGCCCTTTCTGTGGTGGTGTGGCCAAGTCAGTGTACAGGCAGTCCCCGGGTCACAAACGTCCGACTTTGGACAACTTGTACTTACGAGCAGTTCGTTTGGTCGAGGAAGGAGAACGCCTTCCGTCATTTTAAGTCTGATCGCGTTGCGGATAACACTTATTATGTTCAAGATGTTTTAGTGTATTTGGAAGTGTTTTATATGTATAGAAAGTTAAATATACTAAGATGTACCTACAAATTTGACTCAATGACAGACTTCGGAACGGATCTAGTTCGTAACCGGGGACTGCCTGTACTCAAGGTAAATGCAAAATGTTTGATGCTGTTTCTTTCCCCATCACCTGCAGGTTTTGCAGGGACACCGGGTTACCTCTCTCCTGAAGTTCTTCGGAAAGAAGCCTATGGAAAGCCAGTGGATATCTGGGCATGTGGTGAGTAGCAAGACACTGACTCTGTCATTTAGGGAGAGGCATGAGGAGAAAGAAGAGTCCACCCCTCGCCCCACTCCCCGCAGACACTTGAGATGGTTGAAACACAACAAAGCCATGTTGTGTATTGTGGACCATGTTGTTGTGGGCGATGTGTATTCCCAAGATGTTCAGACTGTCCACCAGATTGTGCTGACTTCCTCTACCGTGTTTAAGCTGAGCACCTAATCCCGTCAGGGCACCGGAAGGAGGAGCGTTGAGAGTGGAAACGGGAAATACAGTAAAACCCCTGGTATCTGGTACCTTTGGTAATTGGTAGATGCTGGATAAGTGAAATTTTCAGTTACTTGAGATTGCGTGTTGCATGATTGACAAACTAATGGCGAGGCACGCCAATTTTAGACTTCCGTTTTTTTTAAACCTATTTACTTTCTGCGAATTTTTTTGTTGGTTGTTTGAGGCTGCCAGTTGGTTGAATTCCAGATAACAAGGGTTCTACTTACTGTATTAGAATTTACCATCCTTGGGTCTGCTTATAGTTTGCAGTGAACGTGCGACGGGGCTCTGTTCCACAGAGAAGCTGAAGCTTATTGTCATCTGATTGTACACATGCAACCTGATGAAATACAGTCTCTCCAAACCATGGCACGCGCACAAAAACATAAAATACACAGTACAGATCATCACATAGCCATTCAAAATAAATATATCTAAATATTTGGGGTGGTTTACACATTACAGTTTACTGTTAATCAGTCTCAGCCTGGCAGTCCCCATTTTGAAGCCCTTGATGGCAGTGGGTTGAAGATACTGTGCGTTGGATGGAAAGGGTTTTCTTATAATTTCTTGAGCCCTGTTTAGATCTGTTGTCCGTAGAGGAAAGGGAAACCCTAGTGATCCTCTCGGCTGTTTTAATAATGCTCTGTATTGCTGTCTGGTCCGACGCTTTGCAGCTTACATCCACACATCGATGCAGCCGGACAGGACGCTCTCAATTGTGCTGAATATGGGGGCCGGTAGCCTTGCCCTCCTCAACCACCTTAGGAGATGTCGACTCTGCTGCGGTTTCCTGACTAACGTCGCGGTGTTGTGGGCGCATGATAGTTCCCCTTTAAATGCCCACCGAGGAACTCCACTCTCTCCATGAGGGAACCAATGATGTGTAGCAGGGGCATGTGAGGCTTTGCATTTGGGAGGTCCAACTGGGGTAGGACAAATCCAGTAAAGGGTGAGGAGTGCAGGTTACATTTTGGAGATACAGCCCGTGAGCCCGCATCCCACAAATGCACCAATTAACCTCCAATCTATGTATGGTTTTGAAGAGTGGGTGGAAACTGGAGCAGAAATGTGGAGAACTTCTTACAGACGGTGCCGGATTCAAACCAGGTCACTGGTGCCGTAATTGCGTTGCGCTAACCACAACATAATGTTGATGAGTGGGGTTCAGCTCCTTAGCTCCCTGAAAGCAGGGGCGCGGGTGGATAGGATGGTGGTAGGATTCACCTTGCTGTCATAAGATAAAAGTTAAGATGTTGCGACTTGCACGATAGGCCTTTGACGCCACATTCCGGGAAGGATTTGACTGCACTGGGGAGAGTGCAGAGGAGATGTTTGCCGGATTGGAGGACCTTCGATCTGGGGAGAGATTGGACAGGGTGGGCTTGCAGTGAAGGAGGCTGAGAGGTGAAATGATAAAGATAACATTATAACTAGCTCAGTGAGGATAGCTAGATTCTTTTTTCATTTTAAGGACTTCATGGGATTCAAATGAGAGGAAGGGGATTTGCGGGGATAGGTTTATTTTTTTAAGCACGGTGTCCGATCGCTCTGCGAGGGATCAGATGGAGGCAGGTCCTGTTAATACATCAAAGAGACACGTACACCTAACATTTAAATAGGTCATAGAAGGATGTGGTTTTTTAAAAAAAAATTAAATTTAGACATACAGCACAGTAACAGGCCCTTCCGGCCCATGGGCCCAATTACACCCAATTAACCTGCAGCCCCCATTAGGAGGAAACCAGAGCCCCCTGGGGAAAACCATGTGGGTCACAGGGAGAACGTACAAAGTCCTTACAGGCAACGCGGGATTCAAACCGTGCCACCTTGTTCCTGTTGCCAGCAGATTAGATTCGTGCTGATGGGCAAAAAGGTGGACATGGCCCATATTTCTGTGCTGTACTTGAGGAGCTCATTCAGCCTATTAATACATGCTAGCCTCAACTTCCGTCCCCTGCTGCATATCTCCCACGCACCCACCAATTCTCCAACCAACCAGCCCACCCCGGGGGTAAATTACATTGGCCAAACTCACTGCTGCCCTTGCTGGGACATGGGAGAAAACCTACAGGGGGCAGCAAGTGAGGACAGGTTAGGATGGAGCTTGACATAAGCTGGGCAGAGAGACAAACACGATGACAGTCCAGAGCTCTAGTCTGTTGGGCGAGTAGCACTGGTGACCGTCCCCTGTACAAACTGTGGGGGGGCACAGGGCTGATCTTTTGCTTGTGCAGTGAGTGCGCGTTTGACTGAAGAATTCCTGCTTCTCTCTTCTTTCAGGAGTCATCCTCTACATCCTGCTCGTCGGCTACCCTCCTTTCTGGGATGAGGACCAGCACAAGCTCTACCAGCAGATCAAGGCTGGCGCTTATGATGTACGTACACAGTAGCAAAGTGGTTTGTCCTCCACCACCCTTCCCCCCCACCAGCACTACCACTGCACAGGAGTAACACCCACCCATCACCAGGGGGCAGGACAGTGTGGATAACGGGAAGGTCCCAGTGTTACAGTTGGTCTTAGCTGTCTTATCAAGCGAGTGGAGAAGTCCAGGGCCAGAGGGATGGCCTCATTTAAATTTTAAATTTTAAAAATTTAGACATACAGCACAGCCACAGGTCATTTTGGCCCACGAGCCCGTGCCACCCAATTACACCCCATTAATGTACCAACCCGAGTCATTTTGGAGGGTGGGAGGAAACCAGAGCACCCAGAGGAAACCCACACAGGCACAGAGAGAGGGTACAAATTCCTTACAGACAGCGCTGGATTCGAACCGGGATCGCTGGCACTGTAACAACGTTGTGCTAACCGTGCCACCTGAATTAGCACCATTAAAATAGATCCCACCCCTCATGGCAGAGCACAAAAGGATGTCATATTGCCTTTTTTTTCCGGCCTGGTGGTTGGTTCTGATGAGGTCGAAGACACTTGGATATCTGGCTGGATGTACGCTGCTCTCCATAATGTTTTGGACAAAGACGGTGTTCTCCTTTATTTCCTCCTGGGTTCCACAGCGTTAAATATGGGGCGGCACGGTTGGCGAAATGCCTTTACACCGTCAGGGATCAGGAGTGGGGTTCAAATCCTGCACTAAGGAGTTTGTACATTCTCCCTGTGCTTCCGGGGACTTTCCCCAGGGGCTCTGGTTTCCACCCACTGTTTGAGATGTACGGGGGGGTGTAGGTTAATTGGCTGTAAATTGGGCAGCGTGGACTCATGGGCCAAAATGGCTGTGTGTCCAAATTTTTTTTAAGAATTAAAAATTTAAATTATTCACATGTGGAGCAAAGGGGCAAATAAAGGGAAAAAATGCCTTTGTCCCAAACATTATGAAGGGCACTGTAGGTGCGAGCTGGCAGCCTAGCAGAATAGGCTGCTTCTGAACCTGAGGCACTGCTCTTCAGGGTGTCTGTACCTTCTGCCCAAAGGGAGCAGTGAGAAGAGGTGGTGACCAAGGGGCTGGGGGTCCTTTATGATGTTGGTTGCCTCTGGAGGCGGTGCCTTACATAGATGTCTGCAATGGGTGGGTAGGGTAATAGAGACACAGATCTCCAAAGGTACTGATTGTGTGCCTGGTCTAGGTAAACCTCCTATGTTAAAGCAAAAACACACAGAAATGCTGGAGGAGCTCAGAAGGTCTCAGAATGTCCAAAGGAGGTGAAGGTATATTACGGAGCCCTTCAAGGAATAAACAAAGAGCAGGAAGGAAAGCAGTCCTTGCTAAATCTTGTTACATTTTATTTCCAGCACAGTAGAAGCCGGTTCCGGCCATTCCCACCCCCCCCTCCCCCCCACAATTTCACCCAAATTAACCTACAACCCGTGGTATGTTTGGGAGGGTGGGAGGAAACTGGAGCCCCTGAGGGAAACCCATGTAGCCACTGGCAGAAGGTACAGACGGTGCGGGATTTGAACCTGGGTCATGGTAATGACGATGTGCTAACCGTGCCATTACAAACTTCCAAACTTTTACAACCTATTCATTTGTACCTGAAAATAAATAGAGCGGTACGGTTAGTGCAGCGCTGTACCAGTGCCATCGACCAGGGTTTGAATCTGTAAGGAGTTTGCATGTTTGCGTGAGTTTCCTCCAGGGACTCTGGTTTCCCACCACCCTTTAAAACGTACTGGGGGGTTGATGTAATTTAGCAGCTCGTGGGCTGGAAGGGCCTGTTACTGTACTGTATGGCTAAATTTGAAAGAAAAATTAAATTTGAAACCTTATAGTGACCAACTGGGCTGACTATGGAAGAAATGATTCAGCCTCGGAGCCCTAGATGTTGTAAAATATGAACGTCTTGTAACCTCTCCACTTTTCTTCGATTCCTCACCTTCCCCAGTTTCCTTCCCCTGAGTGGGACACGGTTACTCCAGAAGCCAAGAACCTCATCAACCAAATGCTGACGATTAATCCTGCCAAGCGTATCACTGCCATCGAAGCCCTGAAGCATCCATGGGTCTGCGTAAGTGTTCTTCTGCCTGTGTTCTCAGGGAACACAGGACAAGCTTCACTCCTCTCTCACGCTTCCAACTTCGAACGAATTCTTAAAACGCGATTTAATGCTGGAATTAAATAGCTCACAGTTATTATCGAAACTGTGGCTGGGTTGCAGTTTCTGCAAATTTTTTTGTCTGTGGCGCTACGAGGAGCTGTACCAAAGTGGACGAGGGTCGATGTGCGGGAATGCAGAGATGTTGGTTACCCTACGGCCACGAGGGGAGCGGGGAACTGAAGCAAGGGGTGTACGATGCAACGGAACACCCGGTCAAAACTAATCGCTCTCTTCTTTTCCAGCAACGGTCCACGGTTGCCTCAATGATGCATCGCCAAGAGACTGTGGAGTGCTTGAAGAAATTTAACGCCAGGCGAAAACTGAAGGTGAGGGCCAGGTCATTACATTCTGGGCCAAGGTTTCAGGCCTTTGGTGGGACTGGTGAATGGGATTTCGGAATGCTTACATACCTCCCCCCATCACCGGATACAAAGCTGCTGGTGAGACCTGCTCCGACTTCCAGCCAGCGCTGTTAATGAGCTCTCAGCACTCGTTCCCTGTCAATGACATAGTCCTGAAGTAAATAACGAAAATCTGAGGAAAAAGTCACTGTATATGTGTGAAAAAGAAATAGTGTATATCATGGCTAATGTGATTTATGGTGTGAAAAATAAAAAATTTAAAAAAAAGTAAATAACGAAAATCTGTAGTTGAAGCATAAAGCACAAAATGCTGGAGAAGCTTAAGTAGGTCAGTGTTTGACTGTTTGACCTGCTGAGTTTCTCCACCATTCTGTGTATTTTACAATGACGTAGCCCCCTTCCCGTTCCCTGAGGGAATTCCTCACCGTTTGTCTGTGCTTAAGCCAAAGGAAGACCTGATGATAGCAAGGTGCTGGCTGTCTCAGGTTGGCTGCCAACTATTCTCTGAGAATCCTGTCACCCCAGAGTTAAGCTCAGTTTCGTGACGAGTTTAGTAAGAGGAGTACGGGGATTCGAGACCCACGCTATTTATGGTAAGTGGAGCAAAGTGTAGGACAACATCAAGGATAAATTGTTTACACACAGAGTGGGAGGGGGGTGCCTGGAATGCATTCCCAGTGGTGGTGGTGGAGGCTGGAACAATTGGGCCAATTAAAAGACTTGAGACAGGCAAATGGATGGAAGAAAAATAGAGGGTTACGGGTGTGAGATGCAGAAGGTGAGAGATTATTTCCCAAGCAGAAAATCCATACTGAATATCCCAAATTTGCTTCCCTGATGTACTAAATGCAGCCTCTTGGAATTCCTTCCAATAACTTTCCCACCATTACTGTAGCTCCTTGGATTATCCCCGCTGCCCTCCTTCAATAAAAGTACATTGGTTATCCTCCAGTCTCCCTGTGGCGAGTGAAGCCAGTAAAATTCCTCAATCCTCTTGAGCGAAGAGGGTTGTGGTCTGAAGCCTTGGTCCTGCCTTCAAGGTGGTCCTTCCACTGTGGTCCTGGAGAAACGTGGCATGGTTGGAAGTTCCATTGTGGCTACTGGAATTGCAGTGGTCACGACGAAATAACCACACAAAGTGTTTTTAGAGCGAATCCAATGGATTTATCACCCGCGCAACCTTTTAAAAGCCATAATCACCCGCCTGACGCGTGCTGACATCATCACACACTGACGTCACATGGTCGGTTCGATGCCTCCTGGGAATGGTAGTGCCACTATCGCGCCACTACTCCGTGTTCCAGGTGCCACGTTGAAACGAGAGCGGCCCTCCTTTCTCGGGCAGATGATGGAACTGCTGAAGGCAATCAGGGGAGGTTTGGCTGGAGTCCTGGTCAACAAGTCTCACTGAGCACGCAAACAGATAATCTAATCACTTGCCACATTACTATTGGTCGGCCTTTTGCTGTTGTTTTGGATCAAGCTTTTTTGTCCGAAAATACATAACGCAATGAGAGCAGTTCTTCAGCAAGAAGACCAACAGATGATTCCTTTTCCTCAGTAAACAACACAATTGCAAAGTATAGAACAGAGAATCTACAGCACAGTACAGGCCCTTCGGCCCATAGTGTTGGACTGACCTCATCACTTGCTCTAATGTCTGCCTAGAATTTCCCTACTGAACAACCCTCCATTTTTCACAGTCCTACGGACCTATCTAATAGTCTCTTCAAAGGTTCCATTGTACCTGTGTCCATCACTGTTGCCGGCAGCACAACCCATGCACCTAAAAACTATGCCCCCTCATGTTAGCTATTCTAGCCCTGGGATGGTGGGGGTGGGGGGAACCTCTGGCCATCCGTATGATCAATCTTGTGCAGCCCTTACCCTTCGTCACTCCAAGGAGAAAAGATCAAGATCTCTCAACCTGTCCCCGTAAGGCATACTCTCCAATCCATGCCACAGCCTTGTAAATCTCCTCTGCATGCTCTCTATAGCATCCACATCCTTCCTGTAATGAGGTGATCTGAACAGAACACCACATTCCAAGTGAGATCTAGCTAAAAGCTTGTATAGTTGTCGCAGTACCTCGCAGTTCTTGGTCAATGAGGACCAACACACCATAAGCCTTCATAACAACACTATCAACCAGTGCAGCAGCTTTGAGCGTCCAATGGGCATGGACCCCCAAGATCCCTCAGTTTGTCCATACTGCTCAGAGTCTACCCATTAACATTATGCTCTGCCATCAAGTTTGACCAACTGAAATGAACCACTTCATGCTTTTCTGGGTTAAACTCCATCTGCCTCTACTCAGCCCAGCTCTGCACCTCTGGCAACCCTCCAGGCTATCCAGACTGCATCCAACCTTCATGTCATCTGCAAACTTACTGACCTACCCTTCCACTTCCTCACCCAGGTCATTCATAAAAATCAAAATTCGGGGGTGGGGAGGAATCTCAGAATGCATATGTGTGGGCCATCCTTGTGTTGCTCAGGGAGAAGGGATTCTTCTATGTTCTTTGAAGTGTGGCAACTGTATCTGAGGCACAGAGGTGCTCAGATATAATTAGCCCCCCCCAGAATGAGAAAAGAAACAATCCATTCCAGCAAGTAAAGTATTAAGAGTATGAAATGTGAAATGTGGCGCAGATGACATGTTTTTTCCCCCGACCTGTTTTTATTTAGCATCCAGGGTCCTCAGGCCTCGAGGAGGATTGTCGTCTTTGTCGGTCTTTGTATGTCTGTATTTTGATATTTGCATAATTTAAGGGATAGAGAGGGGAGGGTGTGAGGAGGGGGGGAGATAAGGACTCTGTAAATCATATTACGTGGAAAGAGAATGAGTCTTTGGAATATCAAAAATAAAATACTGATCTGAGCAGGTAAGGTGTTGCTGGAGAAGCTCTGCAGGTCAAGCGGTGTCCACAGGTCGAATTGATGGGATGTTCTGAGTTCCTCCAGCAAGTCTTTGTCTGCTCAAGCCTCCGGCTGTTGTGTCCCTCAGTGTTGCCGAGGCTGCTTGGCCTAGCTGATGCACTTGTTCTCTTTCACCCAGGGTGCCATCCTCACCACTATGCTCGCCACCCGGAACTTCTCAGGTAGGTGTTCCCTCACCCACACTGCAGTTTGAGCGCCGTTGGGCAACTGTGGGCTGTCGGAAACTGTCGGTGTCTGCGCGTTGGTTTGGGCACACTTCCTGTGCCGTTTGTAATGTGAAGTCTGGGGGAAAAAAATCAGGAAAGGAGCGGGCGAGGTGCGTAGCATGTGCTCCTGAAAGGACGGTCAGCTTCAACGTGAGGGAAAAAAATAACAAGTAAAAAAAACACAACACTGGAAAAACTCAGGTCAAAAAGCACATTTCATCTAGCAAAGATACATACCCAACATTTTGGGCTGGAGAACTTTATCAAGGCAGGAGCAAAATGTAGACAGGTGCCTGAATAAAATGGTGGGGGGGGGAAGGAGGGGTGGGGAGAGGAGCACAGTCCTACAGCAGGAGATAATGGATAGATAAAGAAGGGAGGGCACAGGAGCAAACAAGAGGAGGGGGGGATTGGCTCTGTGAATGGAGAGGTAAGTGGGTGGAGAACTGGAGGAAAGGAGATGGAGGGATGGGGAAAAGAGGGAGAACAGAGAGTCGTCCAGCAGAAACAAGAGAGGTCAATGTTAATTCCACCCGGTTGGAGAGGGCCCAGAAGTAATATTAGGTGCTGCTCCTCCAATTGACTGGTGACCTTGGGTTTGACAGTGGACGAGGCCGTGGGCAGACGTGTCAGCTCAGGAGTGGGGTGCAGAATTGAAATGGTCCGATCCTTATCACTGGCGCGGACAGAGCAAAGGTGCTCAGTGAAGCAATCTCCCAGTCTGCACCCTGTCTCTCCAATGTCGAGAAGGCCACAAGTCAAATAGCAATGACGTGGTATAAAAACTTGAGAGGTGGTCTGTGAAATGAATGCATTGCATCAGGCTATTCAAAGATGTCATGTGGATCGGTGGAGTCTGCATCATTTGAGAATGAAGGTTAAATCGCCAGATGAGTTAATGTAGAGACAGTTCAGATGTGAAAGAGGGACAAGGAATGAGCAGTGGGGGTGGAATGTTTCACTACTTTATGCTATCTGATGGCAGCCGTGGGAGTTTAATGATCTGGATTTTAGTTCATGAATAGCAGTGGCCACAAAACAACCAGACGGTTGTAAAAAAAAAAAAACCCATCTGGTGTGCTGACGTCCTTCAAGCAAGGAGGAGACCAGCTGTCCCTATTCGGTCTGACGCAGCAATCAGGTCAGCTCTGCAGTGTCCTCCAACGTGCCTCTCGGTTCCTGGGGAATTGCAGTGCAGGGCTTGTCGACGATGACCAGACACTGGGCAAATGAATGAGAGTGGCAGAGAAGGAAGAGATGAGGAGGAGCGAGTGGGGAGGGGGGGAGAGGGGGAAGGAAGCCTGGCCGAGGAGTGGACCCGGAGTCGCTTGAAAACAAATATGAATACAACTGCAAAAACTAATTTTTAATCACTTTGCAAAGCATGTGAACTCTGTTATAGCAAGAAACACTTACACAAGCAGCTAGTCTCATGCCAAGAGAGTCTGCCTCCTGGCTTACAAGTCACATATTTATACCATCAGAACCCCTAGGTTTCTAAAACATTTCTAAAACTGCTCCTTATAAATACATATTTCTTAGAATTCTCTTAAGATTTGTTAACCAGGGGCGTGCCCCTTATCTAATGGTTAATAGTCTTTTACTACTTTGCCATATAAAGAGGTCCTTATCAGCTCTAGGCAATAACAAGAAAGGGATGCACTAGCTTCCCTCTTCCTGTCAGCATATTAAAATTTAATAGAAGAGTTTGGCAGAGGCCCATGACCCCAGCTGGGAGGGAATTCAGTGGGGAGGCTGAAGCTGGGGCAGGGACATGTGACGTTTGAGCTGGGACACAGAGTGACGGTGGTTGGTATGCGGAGGAAGAAAGCGGAAATGAAGCCACTGTGTTATAGATTTATTGTCAGAGTACATATATGACATCACCTACAACCCTGAGATTCTTTTTCCAGCAGGTGAGGCTTACTGGTGGTGCAAAAACAAAAAAAAACAATCAAATGTAAACAAACTGACTGTGCAATACAGAAATGAAAAAAAAGTGCAAAAGTGAATCCTTAAATGTGTCCCTGATTGAATTTGCTGTTGAGGAGTCTGATGGTGGAGGGAGACCAGCTGTTCCTGATGGAAACAGTGAGAACAGAGCATGTGCTGGGAGGTGTGGATCCTTGATGATTGCCGCTGCTCTTTAATGGCAAAGTTCCCTGTGAGTGTTCTCGATGGTAGGGAGGGTTTTGCTTGTGATGTCTTGGGTTTTGTCCAGTATCTTTTGCAGGGCTTTACGCTCAGGGGTATTGGTGTTCCCATACCAGACTATGATACAACACACTTTCCACCACATATCAGTAGAAATTTGCGTGGGTTTCCGATGTCATTACCAAACCTCCACTAGCTCCTGAGGAAGTAGAGGCGCTGACTTGCTTTCTTTACAATGCCATTGGGTCCAGGAAAGATCCTCTAAGATAGTGACTGCCAAGAACTTAAATTTGCTCACCATCTCCACCTCTGATCACTGAACGATCACTGGATCGTACACCTCTGGTTTTCCCTTCCCTTTCAACAATTTCATGCATTCACCCGCACCCAAATCCCGTGGAAGGTGGACACTCACCAGAGGATAACAAGAGATATTTACCGGGATGGCTACAGGGACAGGGGGCTCAGATATTTGGGTAGAGGAAGGAAACTGGCATTGTTCTCACACCAAAGGTGGGTCAGAGGGCAGAGAGGAATGTTGTCAGGGTGGGTACCAGAATAAACAAGTTTGCGTTGATGAGCGATGGGCGCAATGCTGTTACAGCACCAGTAATCGGGGTTCAAATCCCGCGCTGTTAGTAAGGAGCTTGTACATTCATCCCCGTGGGTCTTCTTCAGACGCACCAGTTTTCGCTCACCTTTCAAAATGTAGAGGGGGTTACGGGGGTTATTGGTCAATTAGGCTGCACAGATTCATAAGCCAGAAGGGCCTGTTACTGTGCTGTATGTCTAGATTTAAAAATATTTAATTTAAATAAATTTAAGTAATAATGTGCAACCAAAGGGAAGGGAGTGTGAATTCCATAGTCACTCTGTGAGGGCAATTGGATGAGTGTGGGCAGGGAAAACAGAGCAGGGATTTGGGAAAAGCAGAAGGTGGCAGAACGGGACTGGCTGAATTGCCCGTGGACAGAGGCAGCTCAGGCCACCAGCCTGTGCTATCTGATTCTGCGTTGCATTTAAATTTTGGCTTGTCTAGGTCTGATGACCTGAACAACCCAGTGCCAAAGTGGCTGGTGTTGCTCACCCCCCCCTAACAAAAATCAGCTCCTCCTATCTCGCTCATCCTGACTTATCCCCTAACTCATCGATGTAGCTCCAAAGCCCTCTGCGTTGCCACAAACGAAAGGTGGTGGTGGGAACCTGAAGCAAGGGCCAGCAAACACCCAGTGGGCCAGGTAGCTTTTGTGGAGTGGGGAGAAGGGTTAATGTTCCCGAAGTGAAGAGGGTGCACGGGCAGGAGAGTGTGGGTGGGAACAAAGGATTGAAGGCAAAGACAGCAGAAATTAACTTGCATTTTATTTGCTGAGCTTTATAATTATACATCACACATCTACATCGTACAAAGAACAGTACAGGCCCTTCGGCCCTCGATGTTGTGCCGACCCATATATAAAAGCACTAAACCCGCCCTTCCTCCTAACCCTCTATTTTTCCTTATGTTCCAGCCTCCACCACAACCCCTGGAAAGGAATTCCAGGCACCCACAACTCTCTGTGTAAAAAAAAAAACTTTTGTCTCCCCTAAACTTCCCTCCCTTAGCATTGTATACATGTACTCTGATGTTTGCTAAGCCTCCCCTGGGAAACAGGTGCTGGCTGTCCACCCTATCTATGCCCTCAGAATCTTGTAGGCTTCTAGTAAATCTCCTTTCATCTATGGTCCAAAGAGAAAAGTCCCAGCTCTGCTAACCTTGCCTCATAAAACTTGTTTCCACATCCTGGCAACATCCTGGTAAATCTCCTCTGTCCCCTCTCCATAGCTTCCACATCCTCCTATAATGACCAGAACTGAACACAATTCTCCAATATACAATACCTGCTCATCTCCTTTCAAGCCATTATACGTTTATTTTGACCTTGGGATCCACCTGATTCTTTATCAACGATGTATCGAGACTTGATTATTAATTCTCTAGTGTCGCTCATGGCTGGTCAGTAGAAGCCTTCCTTCACTTCATCCCCCTCTCTTCACTTCCTTCCTCCATTCCCCTCCTTTGTCTACCCCTGCTTCTTCCACAGCCCCCTATGCCCCTCTTTCTCTCATCCCACCCTCACCCTTCCCCAATTCTTCCATCCATTCCCCACTTCCTCCCCACCCATCTGATCCCTTCCCCTCCCAGCCCGCCCCCTACTTCCATCCCTCTTTCCTCTCCTGCTCCTCGCCGCTCCTCTCCCCTCCCTAACTTCCTCCCCACATGCTCTCTGCCAACCCCAACTCCTCATCCCTCCAAGGACGGAAGGAGAACACTGCTGCAGAGGGAAACTGGGTATGAAATGAACGTCCTCATTGAGCATCTGTTGGGCAGTTCACACATATGGGTCAACAAAGATCTTTCCACCTCCGAAACCCCCTCTCCACAAATCCCCACCTCCACAAACCCACCCCTCCACAAACCCCCCCTCCACAAACCCCCACCTCCACAAACCTCCCTCCGCAAACCCCCCTCCACAAACCCGTGTTACGGAGTCCAGAGGACCCCAAGAACCATCAGCAATAGATATGCACAACACAGGGTTACTTAAACAAAAGTTGTTTTTAATTATATTTGAACAAGAAAACAGAATTAAACTTTAACTTATTACTTAACCTAACCAACCTTCTTAATCCCTCTTCTAACACTAAGTGCAGGTGTGTGTAATATATATTTAAGATTAGAAAAGTTCTTTGGATCACAGTCCAATCTCACTGGTTGCAGGCAGTTCTTGTACTGTGCATTAACAAAGTTCACCAGTTTTTGGTACTTAACAGGCAAATGGTTACCGCTCAGGAAGTTTCTTGCTGGTTTTCAGAGAGATTCCTTTTCCAGGACATCCGCACCTGATTTCTTCTCAATCAGTCTTGCTGACGAAACTTGCCCCCTTCGGGGTTCTCCAGATGATCCTCCATTTCAGGTCACCTTTCACACTGCCAGTCTTCTCCTTTGACCAGGCAGCTTTCCAGAGTTTGTCAGCTTGTGTCCCTCTGGAATTGTTTTCTGTCTCTTGCCTCTCTGTTTCATACCCTCCTTCTCTGAAAGCAAAACTCTTCTCCTCTGCCTGCAAAGATCACATGCTCTCCCAGGCAAGCTGCTGTCGATACTTTGTTGCCTCCTACAAAAAGCATTCTGCAAAAGTCTTGCAAATATTGTTTTAAAATGTGTGTGTGTGCAAGCTGCTCTAACAATTTCTCCCAAACCACTTCAAAATACTCTGTCACACCCTTTCCACAAATCCCCCTCCACACACCTCCCATCCACAAACTCCATTCTGCAAACCCCCTCTGCACATCCCCTCCTCCACCAACCCCCACCCTTCACAAATCCCCTCTCTCCATAAACTACCATCCACTGCAAACCCCCCCCCCCCCCCCCGGCACACTCACCCTCCCCACAAACCACCCCTCTGAAAACACCCCATCCCCCCTCCGCCAACCCTCAGCCACTGCCAGCACAGAGATCAAGAGAGAGATTCATTTTCTGTTGGGGAATCTCTGCTTGTCCATGTTAAGGCATGAGTGATTTTACCTTCTTGTTTACCGGGGACGGTGTGGGTGGGCAGCCCCTCCTGATTCACACAGAGAGTCAGGAAGCGGGGAGGGGGAGAGAGATGGCATGATTCTGAGGAGCAGGTTTTTGACAGGCAGAAGAGATGGGACTGACATGTTAGCACAGTGTGAAAAAGTTGCAGAAGCTTTTGACAGTGGTCAACGAGACTGTTATTTCTCTTCATTCTGTACTGTTGCAAACACAAGGGACGGTGGATCTGGCCGATCAGCTTAGGCATCAACGGAGTTGCTGGTGGTGGCCCCAGTTCTGGTGTGGACTTCTCTTGGCAATGGGGTACCATAACCATGCATGCCAGAAACATGTGACCCTCATCATTAATGGGGAAGAGAGATGGAAAGTTCTAGGCACATCCGAAGTAGGTAATGCGGTGCCAACCCAACATAACAGTAATAAAAACTTTGAAGCTATGTGGTTACATCAGCCGCATTCTCGATGTGTTGCCACTCAACAAAGGTAGCAGCGGTGCTGAGTTCTTCATTCGATGTGCGGGGGGGGGGGCGGCTGTGCGGTGGAGGGAGAGGTACCTCTGTGCTGCGTCCTCTGGAGAAGGCAGCGGGTGAGCAGCCGGTGCTGACCGTGTTTCGCTGATGTGACTTGCTTTCTCTTTATTCCCATCGACAGTGGGCAGGCAGACCACTGCTCCAGCCACAATGACCGCTGCCGCCAGCGCCACCGTCGGTCTCGTAGAACAAGGTAGACGTGTGCGGGTGGACACTGCAGGTGGAGGGCATGCTCAGAACTAACGCTCTGCTTCCATACCTCGTGAATGTTCCTCGCCTCTGTTGTCTCTGTCGTCTGGTTATTTCCCCCCTCCCCGTCCTCTCTTTAACCAGTTGAGCACCAAGGAAAGGTTCGGGGTTAAATGCAGACGCTCAAACACAGAAAGCGGCCCAGTTAGCGAGGTGATTGACACCACGCTGTCTCAGCCCCAGCCACTCAGGTTCAAATTCACCGCTGTCCATCGGGAGTTTGCACACTCTTCCTGTGGACCCATATGGGTTTCCTCCGGGTGCTCCAGTTTCCTCCCACAGACTGGAGTTTGTAGGTTAATTGGTGTATTTGGGCTGCGCGGGCTCGTGGTCTAAATCAAAAAAAGTTGAAAGGCTAATTGGGCATCAGATTTCCCTTGTATCAACCCCAGCAGTTAGCACAGCCCTATGGACAAAATATCGCTGCTCCTCCAAAGGAGGTTTGGAGCTCTCTGATAAAGGGTCCCCCTCCAAGCCACAGCTCAGTGTGATAAAACGCGAAAGGCCACTGTGTGCTAGTGATCTTCTGGGCAGTTCATTTCAGTCCCCACCTTGACAGTCCCAAATAGGAGCAGCTGGAATGGTGGTGGCATTGTGTGATGTTGTTCCGATAGCAGCATCCGCTTGTGGCAGTCGTCCTGGTTTCCATGTGTTCCATGTGTTTCACCTCTTTGACCCAAGAGTGCACCTTGTTGACTGATTCCCAGTGTGTCTGCTCCAGCTCTGCAACGTTCCCCTGTGTCTGTGGCCTACTCAGGATCCAGCGTGGGCTCTGGTTGTTGGGAACTGTGCATCTGCTGGCAGATAATCCTGGTGGGGTTTGAGGTAGGCGTGGCCTTACACTGCTCTTCAGAGCTCAGCGCCATCTCTCCCATTCACAGTGCGGGGGGGGTGCGGTGTGGGGGGCCTTTCCGTCGACTGCCAGGACACAGCTGCTGTTCATCTTTCAGATTGGAATGCTCCCTGGACCCCCCCCCCCCCCCACTCCGAGGCTCACGGACAGCTCCTCAGCTGCGAGAAAAAGCACCATTCGGTGCTGTAATTAAGTCAGGTGGACCTTTCCTCCTCACACCATGGCATAGCCCTCCCCACCCACTGAAACTTTGGTCTACTGTGAAAGAACGACCTTAGCTAGATTAAGATGAGCTCAGCCAGGTGAAGGTGGTGGAAGATCATGCCAACTCTCTCTTGTGCTCACTGACCACAGAGTCACTCTGATATCTGGGGGAGGTGCCCCCATCGATTCAGACCTGCAGAGGGGAGCCTGCACAGAGAAGGTTGTGGATGACGCTTTTTCCACCAACTCCCCCCCCCCCGCCCCCTTAGGGGATCATGTTTTGTGGTGTATAACAACGTGACTGTCATAATTTGGAAATTCACTTCTGCAGAAAATCAATCCATTGAAAAGGTTAGCAAAGTTTTTGTCAATGACTGAAATTTGTGTGGATAAACATTTAGAGTATATTATAAGCTGAGTAGGTCAGATATCCTGAGAGGCAAGACTAACTGAAGCAAAGTACTCTTTGGCATTGCCGATACCAGGAGTTCAGCAAGCAGGCCGGCAGCCTGAGAGCAGCGTTCCAATTGCCCTCTCCGTGAACCAAGCCAGGTCCATTGCTTTCACTGGTTCCTGGATTCCAGTGACAGTCCTAAGTGCTAGGGTACTGTGAAACGTGCTGCCAGTGTTGTGGGACCCTCTGGAAAGGCAGCTTGGGGTGGGGTAGGCACTTCTGGCCAGGAAGCGGGTTAAAGGAATGACGAGGCAGACTTGCTGAGGTGCAAGGATGTATTTTCATTGTCCGACTGTGACCTTGTTGCTTTGGATTGTCAGAGGCTGCCCTTGCTCTGTTGGAAAATGAATGTTGCATGCCAGTTCGAATGAAGCGAGTTTGCATGAGGTAACAGGCTTGCTTGCTCTGGTTTGTCATGTCGTCTGCTCACAGTGTTTAGGGGGGTGGGGGGGGTGTGAGATGCATGCGTGGTGTGAAGATCATGTGAAAGCATTCTTCTCAAGGTCCCTGGCAGAGAAGTGGGTTAAGCATGAGAATCTCTGAAAAAAAGAGAGGCTCTTGAACTCGAGCGGATGAAATGATGTTGGCGCTCAGCGTCCGATCCAGGTTGGTGCCTTAGCTGAGGGGCTCCATTGCACTGATCACCGTGACAATGGTCTAATGCAAGCCAGGAGTCACTGCTTTGTCCCATTTGGGGTACACCAGCAGACCTCTTTCACTCTTCTGGCAATACACCAAGCATCAGTGCAGTCCAGGGGGCCAGTAACCCTGCTGGTCGTGCTGCTCGATCTCACTGGTTCCCCTACCCTAGACCTGCAAAGATGGGTTTCATGGACACATTGGGAAAATTCTCAATAATCCTCAACACAATCCGAAATATCCTCCTTTGCTCAATATTCTGTCTGAGTTGTTCACATCCGTTGGTTGATATTTCTGACTGTTAAGTCCACTTCCATTGGTCAATATATCTGACTGTTATGTCCACTTTCATTGGTTGATTCTTTGACTGGGGTGTCTCTGTTATCTCAGTACTCGATCTAATATGTGCTTTTCAATCTCTTTAATCCATCTGGGATGCCATCTATGCCTAAACCATTGGATCGAGATGTCCTTTCCCCATCCTTCCCCATCACCCCCTCATCCACCTGGGATCGGTCTCATGCCTAAACCATCCAAATGGGACAACCTAGTCCATCCTTCAGTAATTCCACTGGGACATTATGTCATCTGACTGGGATCACCCTCCTCTTCCTTTCGCCATCTGGGATAACCTCCCACATCTTCCCGCAATCCAAGTCTCCTCTCCCATCCTCCCAGCCAACCGAATGGCGTGAGTCTCCTTCCCACGATTATCCAGCCCAGAGCAAGATCGCCAGTTCTTCTGCTCCGTCAGTCACTCGGGAGAAGTTGGGCTTGACATTTCCGGCACTAGCCAGTGGAATGTTGGTGCACCCTGTGTCTCCTGGACAATAACAATTGGTGGCCTGCCCCTTGCCATTACTTAGTTGGGGGGGGTGCGGGAGGAGGTGCCTGGTGGTCGTAGGCTCTTTTCTATCCTCGCCACAATGACACATGATCAAAGGGGGCAGGGGGGGAATCTGTTCATTCTTCTCAGATATATTCTCCTGCTACACTGGGATATAACCATTGTTGATGGTCGTGGCCTCAGTTGTGGCTTTTCCGAGCTGGTGCCCTGGAGACGTGTCCAATCCAGACCCATCTTGTTCTCTCCAAGAGGTGCCTCGGGGCAGAACTTTTACCCGTGTGTGACCAAGAAGCAGTTACGACTGGTTTGCTGAATCTAACTGTACTGAGAGTGATGTTTACTGGCGGATAGTCACAACCCACAAGCTTCTGAAAACTCGCTCCAAAAGCACTGATGCAAACTGGCCACTATCTGATTTAATTTGTCTTTCTCTTTTGATCCTTCTGTCTCTTGAATACCTCTTCTTCTTGCAAGGTAAGGAGGCTTGTCAGCAGAATTCTCTCATTCTTACAAATTATGTTCCAACTCTGCCAATGTAATTTGCTATTGTCTTAACCCTTATTTCTCGTTTGTTTATTTTAATGCTTTGACTTTTGAGACCTATTCTTGACATGACTGTTCTAGAAGTCAGGAACGATGCATTGATATTGAGTTTAAAATTTTATCTGAGGTTCCCTAAGAGTTGCTTCGTGGAAAGAAAGGGCTTGGTAACGGGTCTTTGAATCTGTCCTTCACTTTGCAGGGGGTTTTGAAGCGTAACCTCTGACCACATTTCTGGAACCTGTGTGCATTGCCACGAGCCCTGAGGTTTAAGGTCTGATTTCTGTCGACACGTACAGATGGGCTGATTTGCAGTAAAAGAATGCCACAGATTTGGTCCGGTTTTAAGGAGGTTCTGATGCTTTTAAAATTCAGTTCCTAAAAAGCTTGTCGTCAATCTGAGAGTGCTGGGGCGAGACGGAGGAGGTACCCTGTACAGCTTCTCTTTCTCTCTCTCTCTCTCTCTCTCTCTCTCTCTCGCCCACTGGCATCCTGGTTCATTGGCCATGCCGTGTCCCGGGATAGGAAGCCCTTTGTGCGATTTCCACTGGGCCACCCTTAACTGGGACCTGGGACACTAATTGCTTTTCTGCTGAACACACTCATCCCTGGGGATTGGAGTGTTCTACCTTCCAACTGGAAACGGGCAACTTTTGCTGTCCCTTTCCCACTGGTTTTATCAACATGCCAGCATCAGTAAATATCAGGGATAGGAGTAGGGGTAGAGGCAGTTAAGCTCCTGCGTAAAACAATGTTTCACTGTCACTGTTCGGACAGTGTTCCTTTTCCACTGGACCCTGTGCCACTAAGTTTCTGGATCAGGATGCCAGTGAAAAAGGGGCTTCAGGTTCCACCCAGGCTATAGAATGTCTCACGTCTCCCAGGTGCCAGGTTGAGGTCTTTTCCCACCTGCTTCCTGTGTGATTGGTGCTCAGGGTGCACAGACCCCCTCATTTATCAGCAGACTGTAATCTAAAGCAAACATTCTCAACCTTTCTTTCGTCTATGGCCCCACCTAACAATCTGCTCAAAGTTTATGGGCCCCCTGAAGCAGCCAGATTTTGGTTTCTTCTGTACTTCTCCCCTACTGACTACATAAAATCCCCGTTATCCAGAATTCAATCATCTGGCAGCCTCAAGCAACTGGCAAAAAATAATTATGGAAAATAGATAAATTAAAAAGTACAAACGTTTAAAATAGCACCCATCCCCCCAGCAGTCAGTTTGCCAATTCATGCAACTGGAAAATTTGCTTATCCGGCATCAAACAATCCCCATAGGTGCTGGATACCGGGGGATTGACTGCACGTGATGTGGCGCACTCCCCCTCCCCCCCAAGTCAGGACAAAGTGCGACTGAGTGCAACTGGAGATGAGGTCCCATGCACGGGATCCCCTTGGCCTGTTCATGGGTCTGCATTTAATAGGGCACGATTAATGGGTGCAAGAAAGGAAGAGATAATTTACAGAGAGAGGATTATGTATTGTAACCACTGAGTGACAGCAGAGAATATCTCCTCCTGGAGTTCATGTAGAACCGCGTTCGCTGAAACCTTTATATCCCACAACAAGTTGATGATGCAAAGTTTCAATTTCTCCCTGATTTGTTTTGAACAATAGTTAGATTTTTTTGTCAGTGGAGTGATTTTCATGATGAATTAAAAGACATTTAGACAGGTAGATGGATCAGGAAGGTTCAGAGCAGTGGTTCTCAACCATTTTTTCCCATTCGCATATCTCCTTAAGTAATCCCTTACTTACAGTGGATGTCATTGGTGCTCTGTGGTTAGTGAGGGATTGCTTAAGGAGATATGTGAGTGGAAAATGAAAGTTTTAGACCTGCTGGTTTAGAGCCAACTTGGTCATTGGTGGGGTGATGGACCTGTTTCCATTCCTGATTGGCTTCACAACTCCGTGAAGGAACACTTTGGGTTGCACTGTCATCCCACTGGGCATCCCCCTCTCCAGTGTTTTGTGTGCAGCCATTTGTTTAAAGATCAATGACATTCCTAGGCAGTCCATCTCGGCACAGATAACTCGAGGATTTCCCGCAGCCTAGGGGCACTGGCGGTAGACCTGCTATGTTCGATGGGTTCTAAGGGTAACGAGTCTGAACGCAGCTGATTGAACAGTGGCGTTTTATTTACACATGCAGGGGAGTCACAACAGGGTTAAAAAGATGCACACACTCACCAGATTAAACGACACACCATTCGCGGAAATGATGATAATCACATACAATATCCGCTATCCCTGGCAGGCACACTGTAGCTCCCAACCAGAATTCAATCATCTGGCAGCCTCGAGCAACTGGCAAAAAAAAATTATGGAAAATAGATAAGTTTAAAAAGTACAAACGTTTAAAATAGCACCCCCCCCCCACCCCCCCAGCAGTCAGTTTGCCAATTCATGCAACTGGAAAATTTGCTTATCCGGCAGGGGGCCCATAAACTTTAAGGTGTCTGCGCACACCTTACCAGTGATCCTCCAGCATTGCCCACGGTTCCCAACCTAGAGTGGAGCTCAGGGTCTTCCCAGAAGAGAAAGAGGAAGATGGCTCACGTGTGGTGGGCTTTATAGAACCGTCAGCCCAGGTATCAATGGAGCAATTAAAGGCACCAATGACCAGGTGTACGCTGACCTGTGGGCAAGGCTTGACCTTGAGGTGACTTCCGATCAGATTCCAGATGGACAAGTCACATTCCCTTCTGCAATCCACATTCCCACCAGGTTTCAGTCGGAGAGGCTGCACGTCCCTCCACAATCCACACTGCAGAGTCTTTCTTCCAGGATCTCGCTCTGGATTAGTCTGGATGGTGTCAGGAAGCAGACTTGGAAGCTAAATTTAAAGTCACCTTTGGATAATGTTTTTGGCACAAAGCGGTCAGGTACATTTGAAGTTGTAGCAGAAGATGTGTGAAAAATTTTCGAGTGTAGTGGCAAGAATACATTCACCACTGAGAGATGAGGCCCTTGAGGTGAACGTTTGGAAGGTGAGGCACACAAAGGCAAACTTGATGAGTAGGAAATGGATGGGACCACCCCGACTGGGTAGTTGATGGAACACCTTAGCAGGATACATCTGGGCCAGGGGCAAAAGTGTACCCAAAGAATGACAGTGACCCTGTCCCCAGCCATGGAGAGCATCAAATTAGCAGGAGGCTCACCTTTCCTTTGTTGGATGGTGTGGACTAGCTTAATGGATAGCACACAGCTCTTCCTCTGCACTTAAGATCAAGTTTATTAGATTTCAGACTTACTGTCAGAGTACATACATGACATCACATATAGTCCTGAGATTTTCTTTCCTGTGAGTGAGGCACAATTACCACTTATTAACAGTACAAAAATAACTGACTCATGTACATATATAAACAAATAAAGAAATACAAAGCAAATGTGCAATATAGAGAGAGAGAAAACAAAATCAATAAAGTGTAAGAGTCCTTAAATAAGTCCCTGATTGAGTTTGTCGTTGAGGAGCCTGATGGTGGAGGGGTGGCAGCTGTTTCAGAACCTGGCGGTGCGAGTTCCTGTGACATTGATACCTCTTTCCTGACAACAGCAGCGAGAACAGAGCGTGTGCTGGGTGGTGTGGGTCCGTGATGATTGCTGCTGCTCTCCGACGGCAGTGTTCCCTGCAGATGTTCTCGATAGCGGGGAGGGGTTTTGTCTGTGATGCCCTGGGCTGTGTCCACTACTTTTGGCAGGGTTTTCTATTCAGAAATATTGGTGTCCCCACACCAGACTGTGATGCAGCCGGTTAGTACTCTTTTAACCACACATCTGTAGAAATTTGCCAGGGTATTATCATCGGATTGTACAAGCATCACTCGACAAAATAGCATTCTCCTATCCTCGGTGCCAAAACATGCAAACATGTTTGCCTGGAACCAATCCACGATACTTTCAATTGCAGCCACACATTGTGTTTTAAAAAAACACATTGACAATTCTGCTCTGTCATCTGTCCTGTATGGGACAGTTTGCAGGGAACAGTGCAAGAATTTGCAAAGGACTGATTCAGAGCCTCGTGTAAAACTGGCAACTACTTGGGAAGTTGCACCTGTTAGTTGGGTCACAAGGTTTATGGTTTCATTCACACTTAAAGAGTGATTGTAACACTGGTATCCCAGTGGAAGAGCCCACCTCTTGTAGGCCAGTTGGGAACATTTTGAGCAGCCCATTGGTTAGGACGTGGCCAACAGGTGTAATTGTTGGGCAGGAACAATTAGCACAATCCAGATCCGAATTTGGTGCTGTCTCTGAAGAGTTTGCATGCTCTCCCCATCTGCTGAGTGGGTTTCCTCAGGGTGCTGTGGTTTCCTCAGATGTATGGGGGAGGGGGGGGTCAGTAGATGAATTGGCGCATTTTAGGCTGCACGTGCTCATGGGTCAGAAGGGCCTGTTACCCTGCCGCATCTCGAAATACAAAATTAAAACAAAATGTTGGTCTAACCAAACCTGGAGACCCCCCTCAGCATTCTCAAGAGCTCGTTGGCTCGCACGCTCCTCCTGAGGCAGGAGGTGGGTTAGCATTTTCCTCTGGTGACTGATACACACCCTGGTAAATTGGCTGTTGGTCCCGTGTGATCCACAGGACGCAGGTGAGCGAGCACTTCTGACTTGAAGCTGTCCGAAATGCTGTTGTTCCTTTCCTGCTGGGGTTTTTATTCGGGGGAATGGGTGTTGCGTCCCACCTACTACACAGGGTGATGGTTCTATTACTCTTTGCCAGCGGTTAAGCGGAGACATGGAATTAATGTTCTCTTTTTTTTTCCTTTCCCCATTGCAGCAGCCAAAAGTTTACTAAACAAGAAGGTTGATGGAGTGAAGGTAGGTTTGCATCTTTCCCTTTCTTCTCTTCACAGTTGTTCAGCCTTTTATTTTGCTTTGATTTTTGAGCTTTAGTTTGCACTTTCTGGCTTCTGTTTACCACCTGCTATCACAGTTGAACAATACAACTGGGAACAAAGTTCAGAGAGTAGCGCACGATGTTTGGAAGTGGCGGCAAATGGGCAGCGAGTCCGGCTGGGCCCTGGTGATGCGTTGCGAGCCGGTGGGGCCGGGACTTCTGCTGCAAGGTGAAGGGAGAGCGCTGAGCCCCGACTCCATTGTACCCCTTGCGTTGTTTCGGCAATGGCTGGTTCTTGCGGCACCCAGCCCACCGCGCCATGCATCTGACCCCGAGGAGATGCACCCGGTTTGATTGATGTCCGTGCATGCTCGTCGGAATTGCTACCTGATACATGGACACCTTCACTGCAGGCTAGTTTTACACAGTGGTAGCAGCTAGACAGTGACCTTTAAGAACCGTTGCCATTTAATTGAGGTTCTTGACCACTGAGGCGTAGATTATTGGCTCTGAAGTGTAGCAAGAACTAAAGAAACCCCACTTTTGTGCCTCGACCTCTTGTTACAAGGCATTCAGGATTATTTTATTGTCATGTAATAAAACAGAAAATGAGATAATATATGAAATTTCCTTTAGTCAACTGAAAGGCAGACAAAGATTGCACAGCGCCCCTTATAGCCAGAGAAAGAGAAACAAGAGAGAGTTGCCCCAGGGGTACTGAATGTCCAGCCATATGCTCCCTTTTGTTCATCAACCAGCCATCCTTTAACTGGGAACGGGTGGTTGGTTTGGGCCCAGGCCGTCATCGTCCATCGTTATGGTAGAGGGCTTAATGCAGTGGGAATCTTCCTGATGTGCCCCTGCCTCTTGTCAAGCTCGGTCAAATGATGCTAGAAGGATGGCGGGGAGCTCCAGATGGAGGGGAAGCCAAAGTCTTTGCCCCCACCCCACCCTCCACTGTGAATTTCGGTGTCCTCTCTTTGTTGACAGTAGGAGCAGGAGATAGTTGCTGCCCCCCCACCCCCCAGTGGCCCATGACGCTCGACAAAATCACGACGCTCTGTCTCAGCATCATTTTCCCATACTCCCCAACATCCAGGCATCTTTTGTGGCCTCGGGGTTTAGCAAGAAGGTCCGTGGATCCTGGGGGGTCCAGTGAAATGCACAAGCACGCTGCAGAAATTCAGAAGGTCGTGCAGTGTCCATGGGAAGTAAAGGGGAATCAAAGTTTGCCTATGCCTGATGAAGGGCCCAGGGCCGAAAGGATGGTCACCCTTGACTTCCCATGACTTGCTGAGTTTCTCCACCATGGTTGTTCATTGCAAACAGAATGACCTCTAATGACCTCAGTCTTGGAATGCAGTCAGTGACCCAGCCTTCACGTCCTCCCCAGTACACTGGTCCAAAGATTCACCACCCTCTCTGAGCACATTCCTCCTCATTTCAGACCTATTTATTTTAAGTCTGTGACCCCCCCCACCCCACCTCCCCATGCCCCCCCTCCCCCAAGTTCTAGCTATCAAATTGGGGAAACATCTTCATCACATCGATCCTTCTAACCCTTCCTGGAATCTTCAGTGTTTCAATTGTGTCACCTCTCATTCTTCTCAACACAAGAGAATAAAAATTGAGCCATCAATCTCAACTCGTACAACAAACCTGTAAGACATAGGAGCAGAAACAGGCCATTCAGCCCATAAATCTGCCTCACCATACAATCATGAGTGAATCCATTTCTCCACCCAACCCCACTGTCCGGCCATCTCCCCATAACCTTCGATGTCCTGGTGTAACCAAGAACCTATCAATCTCTGCCTTAAATACACCCAATGACCCGGCCTCCACAATCGCCTGTGGCAACATTTCCATGGATTCACCAGCCTCGGGCTGAAGAAATTCCTCTGCCTCCCCGTTCTAAGTTGACACCCTTCAATCCTGAAGTTGCGCCTTCTTGTCCTAGACTCTCCAATCAGAGAGAGAGAATCAGCTCAGATTTTGGTTGTCTCACATGATGAAGCCTTTGATGGTTGGCCAATTTAAAGGAGGTTACCGACACTATTATGAAGGAGTTGGTTCCTTTTGAAGGAATAACTGCAAGCAGAGAAGTGTTTCAGCTTTCTTGATGATGAAGAACATTTCTGCCACAGTTGGATCTGGGGTATGCAGGTCATTTGAAGACACGTAGTACTGGAAAGGTTCACTCTGAAAACAGTGGGCAACATTTTTTTCAAAATATTTGCTTCCAGAGAAAAATTGGGGATTATGATAGACAACTTCAAAGATCATTTCAGATTTGCTGTATCACGTAAGAAGTTGGAGAAACATTAAATTAACTTTGATTGAATTTAGCCTGTTTAATCGCATCACGATGCCAACACGTTGCATCAGTTCAACCGACCCAAAAATGTTTGACCGCTGATTTTCATTTGTACTCAGCGTCTGATGTCTCTGGTGTCAGTGCCTGACAATAGTCGGCCAGCACTGATGGATTCCAGCTGTCCAGATACCGCATTTCCATGGTCGCCAAGTCCTGGTGAAACCTTTCACCGTGTTGGTCACTGACTTTACCGAGATCATCCGGGAAGGAGTCCAAGTGTGAAGGCAGAAAGTGAATTTTCAGTGACGCGTTGCACTTTATGGTTTTGTACGCTTGAAGTAGACAGGAAATCACAATAGGTGATCTTTTTTAAAAAAAGCAGTACGTGATTGGAAATTTTTAAGGTGATCTTTGCGATCAGCAGCACACAATCCATAAAACACACCCCAAAAGTATTTAGGAAGCAAAATTTTTGTTGTCCGATGTATCTGGTCACGTTCAAAGCTGTTGCTGGAACCAGTACCTCTCTTGTTCTCCCCTCCTCACCGGTGTCTGGTACTGTTCTAATGCTTGTAACTCTTGCAGCACGCTTTGGGCTACCGGCTGGGATGATGAAGACTTCAGGCAGGACAAATTTCAAAATTTGTTTGGCTTTTATTCTGGCCTTTTTCAAGTGCAAGAAAGGTGGGGGTAGGATTTTTTTTTTAAAGTCAGAAGAAGTTGCTAATTTAAGGCGTTGGTGTTTCATTGTGGAAATTTGTGGCGGTTTTCCGATTTCAACAGCTAATGGATATCTGAGCCGAGTGGTAAAATTAGTAAATTCCTTTCTTGCTTTTAAGTGTAATGTGCTAAGCTGTGCATCAGTGGGAACACTGCCCACCTTGGCGTCAAGGGGTTGTGAATAATTCACCCCTGCGCACACCAGGTGACGTCCTTCTAAGTGAGGAGAGCGTTGAGCCAGGGAAGTCTGTGCTGTGCTGATCGAAGGAGGGCAGGAGCATGGGGAGAGACGTTCAAGCAAACTCAGCTTAGCCAGCACAACACAGAAGAGCTGGACATATACTTGCTGAGTTAGGGCACAGACTGCTCTAGGATTTCAGTTGCATTTGAGGTTTTAAATTTGCGGGGATCAGTGGAGGACTGAACTGGTCATTAACACTGTTCTTGACCTCATGGTTGACAGCTAAGTTTTTGATTCAAATCTATTTAATAAAAAAAATAATGCAGACAAGCAGACCGACGCAGGTGCCCGTTGACCACCTGGTTCTCAAGTTCTCCGCTGATACTGTTTGCCATCCTAATGGTGGAAGCTTGCTACTTTATAATGGAAGTGATTTCGTGTATCCATCAACCATGAGCTGTCCGGGTGGAAACCCTCCCCCAGTGCTGTGGTCACTTTAAGGCACCTAGTGGTATAGATCAGTGCACTCATCTTGGATGCTCCTGGGGAAGGAGTGAGGCGCCTCCTTGTTTCTCATTCACTGCCAGTGCATGCCGATTAGGGCCAGCATTTGCTCACCCATCCCTTGTTGACCCTGATCAGCTGTTGTTGTCTACCCCCCCATCGAGGGACTTCCAGTGACCATGCAGCTCACTGTCTGGCTGATAGTGTTACTCTTCCCTCCTGCTGCTTTCCCGGTCCTTCCGAGGCACTAAAGGAGCAGTTCACGTTTTGGGTAAGTTGTTGCAAGAGTTGGGCGTCAAGTACTGGGGTTTACACCAGGGAATGTGTCCGCAATGTGTGGATGCAGTTTGAGCAATGCACCCTATGGCCGTCCACAGACTTCTGGTAGCGGAAACAAATGCTACAGTAAAATCCAGATGCCAGAAATCGGATCACCCAAGAATCCGAACTTCCTGAAAGCTCTCGGCCTTTGTGTGCATGCATGCATCACATAAGCGCCATTGATGTACCCCCCAAGAATCCAGAAATTCTGGACTGGCCCATTCCCTGGAGCAGTCTGGAGTTTAGGGCTTTTACTGTATTGTTGCCTGATCTGGATTCTTTATGCTGATGTCAGATGATGGCACTTTGTAAAAACAGATATTATCACTAAAACCTGAGCTTTGTTGCAGATACTGGTGCCTCGCCACTTGCGTTGTTCGGAATCTTATGGATTTCATAATCATTTTAAAAAGGCAGTCCCTTTAACCAAATGCGATGTTTCAAAATCGCACAAAACAGGGCACAGAGTGTTAAATCAGTTTAGGTAAATAGAGATCATAATACCACTAGCATGTTTTTTTTATTTTAAAGTAAGACTTCAAAATAAAACTGGCTCTGACCGTCGTCCCCGACCCCTCTTACCTTCAATCCAAAGGCGACTCTTGGCCCCGAGCTCCCGATGGGAGAGAAGCAGATGGTGGATGGCTCAAAGTGGGAGGCAGTGGCCATCTTCCTTACCCATAATTCCCCCCCATGCAGCTGGACTCGCTCTGGCGCTGGGCTCAGCTGCGTGGGGGAATTATGGGTAATGAGGACAGCCATCGCTCCCGCATTGAGCCCGTTGCCACCAGCTGCTGCAGCGAGTGAACTTTGGGCTTGAGTCGGGAGTTAGATGGGGGAGGGGAGTGTGATGGGCAGACACATGGCCGGGGGCAAGCGCAAATGATGCACAGCCTGAGAGGGGAGTGGGGTGGAAGCGGCTGGGGGCCAGGTGGTTGGGGGGGGGGATCGGCCAGGTGTGGGGGGGCTCGGGGCAAGGAGGTCGTGTATTTTCAATACCAAAAAAAGTGCCGGGGTTTGGAATCCCGCATAAAGGGTTAGGCACCTGTATCGTTAAATACATTAGTAGCTGTTATTATTGTGGCACCCCATTGAGGGGTGAAAGACCTGGATTGTGCTGGGTTGCTATGTTACAGGGTCTTGGTTAGACATTAGGAAACAAGTAACATAGAACAGGTTAATAAAGAGTGATTAAGTTGGGGTAAGCTTCATATGACCTTGGAGACAGATAAACAAATGTTAGTACCTTTGAGAGGAAAAAGAAAGCTCCACTCATTCATCATTTTATTGCAAGACAGAACACTGTCCTTTCTGTGAAATGAGTGCGTATCCACAAGATAATACCTCTGCTAGTTCTTCTTTGCATGTGTCAGAGCAACCCTTTTGCTGATTTTTCTGGGATGTCTGGCTGGTCCTGTTACAAGCTTTGTCATCAGCTTGTTCTGGAATCGCAGCGAAGAATGCCAAGCACCACAAAAGCGAACGCCGACTGGTCGTACTTTGTGAAGGAAGGTGCAGGCATCAGCCCATGCAGCTGAGCTCAGCTCTGACTGAGCCCCTCAGCCAGAAAGGCTTTTCCCTTTACCAGACGCTGAACGAGCAGGCGGCTATTTCTGCCAGTGTTCATCCCTGTCGTCCTGAAGCAATAACATACACACAAAAGTCTGTAAGGAAAGAAGTCAAACAGGAAATTCTGCAGACTCTGTGGTTGAAGTAAAAACACAATGCTTGAGAAACTCAGCAGGTCAAACAGCGTTCTTTATATACCAAAGGTAATGATGCATACCCAATATTTCATCAAGGTAAGGTTAGGGTTTGATGAAGGGCTCAAGCCCAAAACGTTGATTATGCATCTTTAACTTTGCTGCATTAAAAGACTATTTGATCTGCTGAGTTTCTCCAGCGTGGAGTTTTTCGTTTTAGCTGTTTGTAAATTCTCCCCATGACCTGCATGGTTTTTCTCCCACGTTCCAAACACATATGGGGTCAGTAGTTTTTCTTAATGTAATCTGAAGTGGAGCTGAAGGCGGTAATCAGGCAGCTCTGCCTAGCAGAATCGCGCGTGTGTGTGTGTGCTCAGAATGGATTGTGTGCTGTTGAATTAGAGCGGTCCCCACTGCTCTCCTTGTTGAGTGAAGTTGGGGATGATTGACTGGTGAAAAATGATACAGGGCCTAGTGGGTTGCCCATTGCCCACTGGGGCTTTATGTGGGCTTTGCTGCACCTCCATCAAGGTGAGATCGTGTGAACCTTCACCTCCTGGGTGCCACGGAGTGGAGTGGTGGCAAAATGGCTCGGCTGGTCCCCGTGCACCGTGTGTCTTCGGAATCAGAATTTATTGGCTTAGAATGTGTCACAAAATTCATTGTTTTGTGGCAGCGTTGCAGTGGAAACATTTCTATAAACCACATGACAAAATAAAGTGGAAAAAAAAATAGTTGCAAGAAAAAGACGAAGTGAGGTAGTGTACGTGGTTCATTGCTCATTCTTGGAATTTCCCCTGCAAAGCGCTGCGAGGCCCAAGCCTTCAGTACCAGGAACTGAGAAGGGGAACAAAGCTGCTGCTCACTTAGTGAAAACTTGGGTGAAGATAAAAAGCCCTCAGCTGGAGGAATTTTATTCCTTTTTATTACAGCTGTCCATTGCTCAACCAGGATAGAACATAGAACACTACAACAACACAGTAGTGGTCCTCTATGTTATGCCGACCTATATATCCCTGCCAGAAAAAAATCTCAACCCTCCCTACCTTGTAACCCTCTATTTATTTTAAATCCATGTGCCTGTCTCTTAAATGCCCCCAATGTTTCAGCCTCCACCACTACATGCATTCCAGCCACCCACCATTCTCTGCATTGAAAAGGTCCCTTAACCTTTCCTCCCTTCACTTTGCACAGACGTCCTCTGGTGTTTGTTACTCCTGCCCTGGGAAAAGGGTGCTGGCCTTCCACCTTATCTATGCCTCTCATAATCTTGTCGACCTCTAATAAGTCAATTCTCATCCTTCTTTGCTCCAAAGGGAAAGCCCCCAGCTCCACTAACCTTGTCTCGTAAGACATATTTTCCAATCCAGCCAATGTCGTAGTAAATTTTCTCAACACCATCTCCATAGCTTCCACGTCCTTCCTGCAGCGAGGTGATGAGAACTGTTGCTCTTTCAATTGCCTCAATTTGGCAGTGCACGTGACCCTGAAGAATCCTGGTTCAGGCTGGCCCTGAAGGGGTGCACTTCTGCGCCGTACTTATGGGGTAATATACCCCACCAACTTTGGACAGGGACCTGGATCCTCACGTGAGCAACCTGTCGCATACCTAGCACCGTGGTGAAATTAGAGGTTCTGCAGGCGCTGGCCTCGAGTGCGGTTCCTACCTGTGCTGGAGGAACTCGGCGGGTCTCGCGGCATCCACGGGAAGTAAAAGAATCGCAGTCAATGTTTCGGTCCTGGGGCCTTTGACAGGAATAAGGAAAAATGGGTAGATGCCTGAATAGAATGGATGGGGAAGGAAGGGGAAGGGAGAGGACCTCAGGCTTCCAGGTAAGAGGCCATGAATGGATACAGGTGGGAGGGTAGAAGAAGCTGAGGAGTGATGGGGGGCAGAGGGCAGTGGGCTAACAAGGGTAGCTCTCTGATAGGAGAAGGAAGGGAAGGGGATGGGGAGCTGAAGGAAGGGAAGAGGATGGGGAGCTGAAGGAAGGGAAAAAGAGACACCGGAGAAGTAAATCACCAAAATCTGTAGACACCGTGGTTGAAGTAAAAACACAAAATGCTGGAGAATCTCAGCAGGTCAAAGAGTGTCCTTTATGTAGCGATGGCAAAGATACATCACCGACATTTTGGGCTTGAGCCCTTCATCAAAGTATGAGAAAATGTTGGCAAGCGTCTGAACAAAAGAGTAGGAGGGAGGAGGGGGATGGCAAAGGTAGGAGATGATAGGTGGAGAAAGAAGGGAGGGGACTGCAGCAATGAGGGGGAGGGGGGATGGCTGGGAAGAACTGGAAAGGCAGGAAAAGGGGCAAGGGAAAGAAAAGGCGAGCAGGTTTAATGGGAAGCAGTAATGTTCATGCCATGTGGCAGGAGAGGGCCCAGATGGAAAATAAGGATTATTCCGGGGAGTTGACCGGGAGAGGAGGGGTTAAGGAAAATTGGAGGTTGATATTGATGCCGTCTGGTTGGAGACCTGCCGAGATGGGATATATTTCCAGGTGGCCTCAGTTTGGTAGTACGTGTGGCCATGGACATATATGTCAGTGTGGCAACGATGTGCAGAACTAAAATAGTTGGCTGTTGCAGTGGACAGAGCCGTGCTCAATGAAACAATCACCCAGTCTGCGTCCAGTCTCTCCAATGTAGAGGGGAGCACAGGATGCAGCCGATGACCCCTGCAGATTCACAAGCAAAGTGTTGCTCCACTTGGAAGGACTGCTTGGGGCCCCGAATGGTGGTGTGGGCGCCACCTGCGGTCACAGGGATAGGCGCCGAGGGATGGGAAGGGAGGAGCAGGCGAGGGGAGTCCCAGAGGGAACAATCCCTGTGGAAAGAGGAGGGGATTTGGGGTGGGATGGCAGAGGGGATGATGCATCTGGGGCTGGGGATCGCATAGAAGGTGGCAGAAGCTGCCAAGGATACTATGTTGGACGTGGCGGTTGGTGGGATTATCGGGGAGGACAAGGGGAATCCTGTCCTTGTTGCAACTTGGGCTGGTTGTACGAAGCACTTCCATCCAGGATAATGAAGCTGCCACAGTCTGCCTACCAACTGTCACTCATCAGTAATTAACACTTCCCTCGAAGTGAAGTATTCATGTCAGAAGCCTATTGGGCAACTTCAGACTCTTAAATAGAATTAATAAGCAGCTATTTTCGTTGTGTGACTGGCAGCCACACAATTTTCAAATAGCAGGCAATTTTATCAGTGGTGGTTCACCCCAGATCAGTAACAGGGGCACAAGTAGCTTAAGCAATGATTAGCCTGAGAAAAAGTCAAACACCCAGTCTGAGGGTCAGAGATGAATGGGTAATGGGAGGAGACCATTAGATTGCTCGCTCCTCTAACTTAAGCTGACATCCAGGGGCCCGAGAGGACCCCAATACACATGGTGCTGGAGTGGTGAAGCCACAGTTGCAGCACAACATTCTGAGCTAACCCCGGGATGGTTCATGCTGACAGCAGAAGCAATGGAATATTATGTTGTATTTCCAGTCTGCACGTAATGGAAGCATTATTAATAGCTGACAGTCATCATTCCAGTCCATTTATTTAAAGTGTGTATTACGTGTCATGGTCACGATATTAGCTAGCCCTGAGATCTGCTGGGGCTGCATTAAAGCACGCAGTCCCCAAGTGGAGAAAGTCGTCCACGGATCCATTTAAGAGAGTGTGGAGAAGGATGCAAGGGCCCTTGTCACAGTTCAACCCCAGCAGTGGCGTGACAGATTTACGGGCTGCTCCCACAGGTTCGCACAGACATCCAGAGCTACTCGGCGAAAGACGCCCTTTGGTCCGTCTGAAACCCGTTGGGCTTTCCGGCGCACGGAGGTGTCGATGAGGGGACGCTGCCGACTGACACATTCCAGGCTGCAGGATTGCGCGCTGAGGCTTGGCGCAGCCGACGTGAGGGTGCTGTGGGGAAGGAGCACCTTCTAGAGCCCTTCCATCACAGGGCCCTGGGGGGCTGAGACCAGAAGGGAAGTCCCTCATACAACAGGGTGGGGTGGGGTGGGGTAACAACAAGGCTCCACAGTGGTGACAATAGAGAATGAGTTTGTACAGTGATGGAAATTTATGGATACGACACAAGGAAGGTGAAAAGATGTTTTTGTAAATAATTTATGGTGAATTATGCTTATTTTTTGGAACAGAAAATAGTGGTAATGAGTTGGCAGCTCACATAGATAATGACACATTATCTATGGCGTGGCCACACCTGCTGCTATGCCAGCCGACAAAACAAGCATTTCCTCAACTGACCCAAATTCAAGGTGTCGTGAGATGCAGTGTGAAAGTTTGTTATTGCACACAATCCAGCCAGTCAGCGCGTCAATGGTACCCAGCAGTTAAAGAAAAGAAGTACAGAGTTACAGAGAGAGATGGATTAAAGGCAGAGCAAAGCCAATGCGGCATGGCGACACACAGGGTTCAACAATAAGCAGAGTCCGGGAGAGCCAACTGTCGACTGTTGCAAGTCAAAGATGTTTCTTCTATATTAGTCACGATCGATTGTCCAGTCGTTGGCACTCATTGTGATTTCTTTTGGTGACGATCGTGTGTTTCCCCTTGCCTCAGAAATGAGTTCCTTTAAATAGATTGTCATCAACAATATATCACTCCTATGCCATAGGTGCTCTGTGGTTAGCAAGGGATTACTTAAGGTGGTTTGTGTTCATCATTGTGCTAATGTGCAGTATCTTGATCACAAGCTCCTATTGAGTTGGTGATGAGGAATGGGCTGTACAATTTGGCTGCCCATTAATATTTACCAATTATGTATTTTAGCCAAGGCTTTGACAAGGTTCCGTATGGTAAGGTGGTCAATGTTTGGATCTTATGGGAGATAGGGCCATCTAGCCTATTAATGGCAAAATTGGCTCAGTGCTTGGAGTCAGAGAGGGGTACTTTTCACATTGGAGGCCTGTGCCCAGTGGTGTGGTGCAGGAATGGTGAAATGTAAAAGGTTAGTAATCAGCTAAAAGCACCCAGAGATGCTGGAGGAACTCATTCAGTCTTGTAGCATCCATAGAGGTAAAGATATATTCCCAACGTTTCGGGCTTGAGGCCCTTCTTCAAGAAATAAGCAAAGACCAGGAAGGCGCCAGATTAAAGAGTGAAGACTAGCCGGGGAAGAGTCCAAAACAACAAAAGGTTATGATAAGAGGAAAGGTGAGAATTGATTTTGGTTCTGTGAAAGGAGACAGAGGGGAAAGGGAGAGAGAGAGAGACCGAGCTGGGGAAAAGGTAACGGGGAAGAAAGGGCGGGTTTGACGGAAACCAGGGAAGTCGATGTTAAATAGCACCCAGATGGAGGGTGCCCAGATGGAAGATGAAGTTTTGTCCCTCCAATTTGCAGGTGGTCTCAGTCTGGCAGGGCAGAAGACATGCCAGCAAGGGAACGGGGCGAGGAGTTGACATGGGTGGCTGCTGGGAGATCCACGCTATTGCAACGGACAGAGCCGAGGTGCTCGACAATGTGGTCTCCCAGTCTGCACTTGACCTCTCCAACGGAGAGGAGACCACAACAGGATCCCCAGATGCAATAGACGACCCCCACAGATTCACAAGTGAAATGTTGCTTCACTTGGAAGGGCTGTCTAGGGTCCGAAATGGTGGTGAGGGAGGACCTGGGTTAACATTCCTCTTTGAGGTCAATATAGGATGTCCTGTAAGATGTCCTAATCTTGAATAAGATAGCTCTTGGGTAATAACCGATAGAGTCGTAAAACAATGTATGATCAAAGCTAATGGCTCCAGATGGTGGTGCCTGATCCTGGGTGCAGTCAGTAATGGGAGATAAGAACAGGAACCAGCTCCACCGCAGGCAGAGATAACCAAGCTAATGAGAGAGAACAGAGAAGTAACATCTATGTATAGGACCAGCTGCTCGATAACAGCGCATCCCATGTTAACTGAGTTCTTGAGTTCTTGCAAAACTAATAAAGTGTTCTCTTAATAATGTTGGGGTTCCGAATATTTACTCTAGATTTGAAAAGCATGAAAACTTTAACAGGATGGGTGCTGAGCCCACTATTTTTGTGCACGCCGGAGGAGAATGCAGACGACGTCAGAATTGGTGGTATAGTGGACAGTGAAGAAGGTGGTCTGGAGTTACTTCAAGATCAACTGGGGAAGTGGGCCAAGGAGTGGCAGAGGGAATCTCATTCGGACCTGTGGCATTTTTGGGAAATAAACAGCTGTTAGGTCTGCTTTGTTCATGAATGAGTGAGACAAACACCAGGCTGAGTCGAAATCAGGGTTCTTTGTTCTTTATTACCGGATTGTAACACTTGCGACCAACCAAGTTAGCCGGAGAATGCATTCTGCCGTTATCAGCAAAATGGTGATTTTTTATACCCTTGGATATGTGCTTAGAACATCATCATATCATTACTTGTCCAATGACTAAAACTGTTGCTATCCTTTCCCTGCTAGCTTCCTGCCTCTCAATCCATCAATGTCTCTCTTAAACTGTTGCTATCCTTTCCCTGCTAGCTTCCTGCCTCTCAATCCATCAATGTCTCTCTTATCTTGTAAGTACAAGGATGCATTCTGTTACTCCTTAGTACTGGGTGACTCCTTCTCCGGTCCCATCTCATGATGTTTTACCTTACAAGAGTACAAGGACACCTCCCCTTCTTGTTACTGCCCTGTACCGGGAAACTCCCTACACATTCCCATCTCATGATGTTTTACCTTACACAGCACATCCCTGGAAAGTGTTGCAGAAGTCAGAGACTTTGGATATAGGTTCCTGAATGTGGTGGCATTGGCAGACAGGGTGGTGAAGAAGATGGCCTTCAATGGTCAGGAGCTGACATGTCAAGTTACGATCATACGAGATATGGGAAAAGCCATATTGAGGTGTTCTGACCACCTTCACTGGGGCGCAGATAATATTAAGCCAAAGAAATTCAAAAGGACATGGCTGGGACTGGAGTTCTTGAGTTAGAAATTCCCATGGATAGGCTGGGGGCATATTTCCTTGGCATGTGGGAAGAAGTGTGATCTTCTAGCGATTGATAAAGTAATGAAGGGGGCGGAACAGTTGCAGCCTTTTTCCCAGGGTAAACTGAAACACAAGAGTCTGCAGATACTGTGATCTGAAGTCAAAACAGAAATGATGGAGGATCTCAGCTGGTCTCGCAATGTCTAGTGGAGGTGGAGATATATTACCGACGTTTCGGGCCAGAGCCCTTCCTCAAATATATTTCCTTCCTCTGGACACTATGATGTCAGCGGAGTTCCGATGCTTTGAGTTATAATCGTGTGTTCAAGTTGACGTTAATGTTAATTATTATTGTCCAATTGTAAAGTACAACTTTACAACAGTCCTCGGTGTAAAAACCTGCAAACACGTGCTGTATATAGACATAGTACACATATATACAAGTGATTTATATGCAGTAAAATAAATGTAGATTTAGACATACTGCACAGTAACAGGCCATTTCAGCCCATGAGTCCATGCCGCCCAATTTACACCCAATTGACCTTCATCCCCGGTACGTTTTGAACAGTGAGATGAAAACGGAGCCCCCGGGGAAAGTCCACGCAGACACGGGGAGAACGTACAAACTCCTTACAGACAGCATGGGATTTGAACCCCGGTCCCGATCACTGGCGCTGTAAAGGTGTTGCGCTAACCGCCACGCCAACTGCGCTGCCAACACATTGTTAAATATAGTAAAGTCTTGGAGGGTGAGTGTGAGCAGTTCATCAGTAGTTCAGCGTTCTCACTGCCCATGGGAAGAAGCTATTTCTCAGCCTGGTGGTTCTGGCTCTGATACTCCAATGGGAGTAGCTGAAAGCTGCAGTGTGTGGGCTGGTAAGGGTTCTCAACAGTTTTGCGGGCCCGCTTTAGATGATCCCGGTCTTCTTTGGCTTGGCTTCGCGGACGAAGATTTATGGAGGGGGTAAAAAGTCCACGTCAGCTGCAGGCTCGTTTGTGGCTGACCAGTCCGATGCGGGACAGGCAGACACGATTGCAGCGGTTGCAAGGGAAAATTGGTTGGTTGGGGTTGGGTGTTGGGTTTTTCCTCCTTTGCCTTTTGTCAGTGAGGTGGGCTCTGCGGTCTTCTTCAAAGGAGGCTGCTGCCCGCCAAACTGTGAGGCGCCAAGATGCACGGTTTGAGGCGTTATCAGCCCACTGGCGGTGGTCAATGTGGCAGGCACTAAGAGATTTCTTTAGGCAGTCCTTGTACCTTTTCTTTGGTGCACCTCTGTCACGGTGGCCAGTGGAGAGCTCGCCATATAATACGATCTTGGGAAGGCGATGGTCCTCCATTCTGGAGACGTGACCCATCCAGCGCAGCTGGATCTTCAGCAGCGTGGACTCGATGCTGTCAACCTCTGCCATCTCGAGTACCTCGACGTTAGGGGTGTGAGCGCTCCAATGGATGTTGAGGATGGAGCGGAGACAACGCTGGTGGAAGCGTTCTAGGAGCCGTAGGTGGTGCCGGTAGAGGACCCATGATTCGGAGCCGAACAGGAGTGTGGGTATGACAACGGCTCTGTATACGCTTATCTTTGTGAGGTTTTTCAGTTGGTTGTTTTTCCAGACTCTTTTGTGTAGTCTTCCAAAGGCGCTATTTGCCTTGGCGAGTCTGTTGTCTATCTCATTGTCGATCCTTGCATCTGATGAAATGGTGCAGCCGAGATAGGTAAACTGGTTGACCGTTTTGAGTTTTGTGTGCCCGATGGAGATGTGGGGGGGCTGGTAGTCATGGTGGGGAGCTGGCTGATGGAGGACCTCAGTTTTCTTCAGGCTGACTTCCAGGCCAAACATTTTGGCAGTTTCCGCAAAGCAGGACGTCAAGCGCTGAAGAGCTGGCTCTGAATGGGCAACTAAAGCGGCATCATCTGCAAAGAGTAGTTCACGGACAAGTTTCTCTTGTGTCTTGGTGTGATCTTGCAGGCGCCTCAGATTGAAGAGACTGCCATCCGTGCGGTACCGGATGTAAACAGCGTCTTCATTGTTGGGGTCTTTCACCCCAAGTCCAAAGCCCGCTGCGCAGCTCAGACGGCAAAGTCCTCCTCAGCGACAAGATCTCCATCCTCAACCGATGGTCAGAACACTTCCAATCTCTTTTCAGTACCAACCGCTCAGTCCAAGATTCCGCCCTGCTCCAGCTCCCTCAACAGCCCCTAAGGCTAGAGCTGGATGAGGTTCCCACCCTGGATGAGACATATAAGGATGATCCCGGTAGTGACAGATATAAAGCAAGGGGAGGGAAATTTTAAAGGGACCTCAGAGGCAACTTTTTCCACACAGTGTGGTGGAAATAAGAAACGAGTGGCTGGAGAAACTAGTTAAAGTGGTCACAATTATGACATTTAAGAGTCATTGAGAAAGGTGCATGGAGCTTGGATAGGAAAGGTTTAGAGCTGTGGTTTTCAAAGTGGCCCCCTGAAGCTCACATAGCACCTTAAGTAATCCCTCTGCCATTGGTGCTCTTTGATTGCTTGGGAAGGGAAGGTTGAGAACCACTATCCTAGACCCAAATGTTACTGAAATAACTTGCTTGAGAAAAATTGTCATTGGCCCATTTCCTTTGGAATTCTGAAACCGTGCACTTAACAAGTCAATTACTTTGCGACCACATACCACCTTAAGCAATCCCTTGCTAATCACAGAGTACTTGTGGAATACGAATTGCTTAAAGTGAGTTTAGGGGTGCAGTTTGAAAACCACTGGTTGAGAGGAATATGCGGGAAAATGCAGGCAAATGGGTCTTGCCAGGTAATCTCTCCAGAGTGGGTGATTTTGGCTGAAGGACCTGTTTCCATTCTGTACAACCGACTGACTCTATTTTGGAATATGATTTGACCTTCCATGAGGATTTGGATCCAAGTGGAGATTATGTAAATACATGTTGCCTCATGCCGACATGCATCCACTCTGCCTAGTTATGAAGGCCCAATAGACATCAAGTGTGTGACCATGTTCAAGAGACTGCATCGTCTCACAGGCAGAATGTTGGTGAGCTGCAGATAATGCAATATCCTGCGCTCTATCGGGGAGATCTGGCCATTGCAGTGAAAGCAGGAGGGCAAATGCACCACGACTGCTCTTCCCTATCAAGATTCCTTGTGGAGAGAGGGTCAGAGATCGAATGGGAACTGCACTGCTCTCTTCACTGACTGCTGTGGAGATAATGTTCCACGGGCAACACGGGGCGCCTGAAGTCTCAGGGTCTAGAACCCTGCACCAGCTTCACGCCCAGTGATCGAGAGTGGGATTTGCCTCTCATTTCCTCCTCTCCCTCCCCAACTTAATCTGCAACTGCTTGTCGATTCGACTCATGATCGCCTGCCTAACCGATTGAGGCTTTTCTTCAAGCCTCACGCTCCTTTCCAAAACGTTGGGATGATCGTGCTCTTCGCCTACAGAGTCCTACCGCAGGCAGAAACACAACAGTCTGGCTTGGAAGCCACTTGAAGTATTGATGATGTCGTACCTTCTGGAATGCATGACTTTGTTACAAAGCACTCGTGTTGATGTGTCTGGAGTGCAATGATTTAAGTCTATTAATATCAGTGATACCATTTTATTCGCAGGTTTTTTTTACACCAGCAAACACTGTAATCCTAATATTTTGCATGTTGCAGATTTCTACAGTCAAGTATGAAATGCTTTGCCACGGTTATGAGAATTCTTCCCATTTCCTCTTTTTGCAAAATGCCATCAGTTCCACTCTCCCTGTCTCTTCTCACGCTGCATCAAAGCTAAACGGGAAAGTCTGCAGGCACCAGGGTTGTAGGGCCAGAGGAACTCAGCAGGTCGTGCAACGTCTGTAGGAAGTAAAGGGGAAGCTGAGCCCTTTGTCGAGGTATGGGCAAAGAACAGGCAGGTGCCTGATTAAAAAGGTAGGGGGAGAGAGGAGGGAGAAAGGTGCAGGAGTACAGGCTGATACATTTCATAAGATATAGGAGCAGACGTCGGCTCTTTGACACACCGGGTCTGCTCCGCCATTCTAACCATGAGCCGATCCATCCTCCCACTCAGCCCCACTCCTCGGCTTTCTCCCCATAACCCTTGTGGGTGGGTAGAGGAGAAAAAAAGACTGAGAAGGGTGAGATACAAACTAGAGGCCATGGGGTAAGATGATAGGTTTAGGGGGAACTTCTTCACACAGAGAGTGTTGGGGGGGGGGGGATTTGTGGAACGAGCTGCCAGCTGAGGTGGTGAATGCGGGCTCAACTTTAACATTCAGGAAGTATGTGGGTGGGTACATGGATGGGAGAGGGAGTTGGAGGGCTACGGACTGGGTGCCGGTCAGTGGAATGAGGCAGGAAAATGCATTGGCACAGACTAGAAGGGTCAAAGGGGCCTGTTTCTGTGCTGTGATGTTTTATGGCTCTAAGTAATAGGAGGGAAAGGGTAACTCTCTGAAGGGTGTGGGAAGGGGATGGGGAGCTGGAGAGAAAGAGTCAGAAGGACAAGGAGGAAGTGCCTTCTCCAACCAGATGGCAGTAACGTCGACCACTTCCCATTAGGACCCTCCGTCTCTCTGTATTTCCCTGCCCCTCTGTCTCTTTCTCTCCAGCTCCCCACCCCCTTCCCTTCCCTTCTCCATTCAGAGAGCCGTCCCCTCCCCCATCACTTCAACTTTTTTTTTACACCTCTATCCACCTTTGACCTGTTGGCCTGTGCTCCTCCCTGTCACTTTCACCCTCCCCCCAACCATTTAATTCAGGCACTTTCCTTATTTTTGCTCACACCTCGAGAAAGGTCTCAGGCCCAAAACATCAGGTACCCTTTGCTTCCCATAGACGCTGCCGAGTTCCTCCAGCACTTTTGTGCCTTGCAGTAAATCACCGGGCAGAGTTCCCAAGCGTTTTGAGCGATATGACATGGAATCAGGCCCTTTCAGCTCACCAAGTCTGCAATGAACATCAACCAGTTCTACCTTCATCCCATTGGTCACTCTCCCCACATTCCCATCAACACACCTCCCCCAGATTCTTAGATGCAATTAAACCCCACAGGCCTGCACGCCTTTGGGCTGTGGGGAGGGAACCAGAGCACCCAGGAGGAACATGCACACTCCGCGCGAGTAGCAGTGGAAGTCAGGATGGAACCCGGGTCTCTAGCCCTGCATGGGTTCGAATCTCAACGTGGCAGCTGGCTTATTTAAATTCAAGGCCATGAGGAAATGAACCCCCTCCATTACCAGCCTTTGCTTTTTACAATTGAACCAATTCTGTGTCAAATTTGCGAGCTCGCCTCGGATCTCACCTCCCAGAATAGCCGAGCATCTTATCCCATTATAGCGTTCAGGGAGGGAAACTAACCCATCTACTTTGCAGGGGTGAACTGCTTTGGACAGTAGATGTTGGCTTTGCTCGCAACACCATCCCCCGTGAAACACAAAGCTGCGAGACTTCCTCACCCTCTTGTCTTTGAGCTGCAAAGTGAAGCATTGGAAGGATGCTTGCTTTTTCAGAAGCCGTGCGCTCCCCAGCTTATGGAATTGAATAGTCCTGACATCTCAGGAACTGTTAGCAAAGATTGTGTCCTTTACTTTCACAACCAAAGCAGGAATGGTTTCAAATGAACTGTATGTGTTATTGAGAATATTTTCCAGAATAAATCTGCTTCTAGGGATTAATCCACTCGTGACTTCGAAGGACATTTTGCCTTACTTTTTTTCCCCCACATTCCTTGGATCTCTTTCTTTGAGTGGCTGTACATTGACGGCAGAGCATTATTTTTTTAATTTAGACGTTTAACAGGCCATTTCGGCCCACGTGCCTGATCACCCAATTGACCTACAACCCTGCCCCCGGTATATTTTGGAGGAAACCCTCGCAGACACGGGGAGAACGTACAGGCAGTGCGGGATTCGAACCCTGATCCCGATCGCTGGCGCTGTGGCCGTGCTGCCCTTTCCCAGCCAATAATTGGCGAACTTCTTTGGCGATGAGAAAAGGTGATTGATTCAGGTCGACACAGCCGGTGGGAGTGGGGGGAAAGGGACGGCAACGCCCTTTGACCCTCCGCTGTGCGTTCTGTAAAGCAGAGGACGCATGGAGCGAAGGCAAGATGCTTCCTTGCAAATCTGAAGTGGGGGGGGGTGGCAGTAAGCCGGTCTGCAGAGGGGAAATGGGTGGGAGTAGGAGGAAGGAGTCAAATAGGGACTCTTCTAAGTTCTCTGTGTTAACGGCTGTGGATTAATCCCTGGATTTAAAGATGTGCAAAATATATTAATGACACTAATGCTTCGGTGACTGGTTTCAGAGAAGTATAACGTTAACACACAACACAGCAGCAAACCCATATGGAAGCACAGAGAGAATTATAAAGGTACATATAGCAACATCAGGTCCATCCTTGCATTGTGCATGAACTTCTTTCCGTGAAAACCCATATTTAAACAAATCCTTTGGTCATTCATTTTGTTCCAAAAATTATTGTTTGGGTCTTGTTTGCCGTTAAGGGGAAGGGCTGTGGGCAAGAAAGCTGTTCAGAGCTCGGTATTGTTCACCTGTGTGGTAGGGGCTTCTACGTTCTTCCTCAAGTCTTCGTTTCTCTCTTGCTTCCTCCTGACAGCACTCTTCTCCAACCCCTGCCCCCCTCCAGTGCCCTTCTCCTTTTATTCCTTGTTTTGATTTGCTGATTGTCTAACCAGGCTATGCCACACTCTCCCATTGGTTGGTGGGATGACGGGGAAATCAAGTGGACATGCATTTCTGGATCTAGAAGCGGAGTTTGTTTTTGCATCCCCAAGCAGCATCTCAACACCTCTTTGGGGGTGGGAGCACGCACCTTGCCATCACAGTCCTTTAGCTGGGGACGTCTGTCAGGCCATTCATGCTCCCAGGGGTCGTGGGCCTGGGGAGCGCTTTTGATGTTGGGCTGGGGAGGGGGGGGGGTGTAGTTTCCTCCTCTCAGTAAGAATGGAGAGAAAGAGATAAGAGATGGAAGCAGCCTGTAGCATTTTGAGGGCAAAACGCGGAACGGAAATCGTTGGGAAAAAAAGGTTTAATGCCCATTTCCTGTCCTCCTGGCTAAATTCACCCTGACAATGACAGTGGTGTGGGGTGGGGGGGGGTGTACTGTCATTGACCATTAGTATCCTTTGGCCTTCTCCTTCCGCTCCCTCGACACCCAGGGGCTCCTCCTTCCCACTCCCTGGTTCTCAGACAGCAGGGATAAGGAGACCTTTGAGGGATGGGAAAAAGCTGGCAGTGTTCTCCCTGGACCAGGAAAGGTAAATAACAGATATTGTCGAGGCGTTCAGAGTGGCAGGTAGGTCCAGTAACCAAAAGGAGAGGTTTAATGCTGGAAGCAAATTGGAACCAAAAGGTAGTTTTTCCTTTGATTTTAAAGCTGGCAGTTGTTATCATCTCTCCCTCAAGGGGAAGAGATTTAGAAAGAGATGGAAATTGAAAAGAAATAATAAATACAGGGAAAAGAAGTGGGGACTGATCTGGTGGGTGGGGAGGCGGGTTGCTTTTGATAAGGGGAGAGAAAGCACATTGGATCCCACTCTCTCTCTATTGACTCCTGATCCTCTAGCCTGTGTACATTGTGGTGTCCCCATTTGAAGTGTCGCCAGTATCGAAGCAACCTTTGACTGTCATAGAACCATAAAATACTACAGTCCAGAAAAAAGGCCATTCGACCACTCTAACCTGCACCAAAACATCATTCTGCTAGTCCCATTGACCTGCACCCAGTTCATAACCCTCCAGACCTATCCCATCCATGTATCTATTCAATTTTTCTTAAAACTCGAGAGTGAGGCCACATTTAACACATCAGGTGGCAACTCATTCCACACTCACACCACTCTCTGTGGGAAGAAGCTTTCCCTAATGTTCCCCTAAACTTTTCACCCAAAAGCCATGTCCTCTCCTAATCTAAGTAGAGTCTACTCTCATGTACTCTATGCCCTCATAATTTTGTAAACCTCTATCAAATCTTCCCTCATTCTTCTATGCTCCAAGAAATAAAGTCCTAACTTGTTTAATCTTACCCTGTAACTCAGTTTCTGAAGACCCAGCAACATTCGAGTAAATCTTCTCTGCACTCTTTCAATCTAACTGATATCCTTCCTATAATTTGGCGACCAGAATTGCACACAATACTCCATATATGGCCTCACCAATGTCTTTTGCAGCCTCACCATAACATCCCAACTCCTATTCTCAATACTCTAGATTTATGAAGGCCAAGATGCTAAAAGCTCTCTTTACAACCGTGTCTACCTGATTTCCTAGATCCTTTGTTCCTCTGCACTCCTCAGTGCCCTACCATTTACTGTTTATATCCTACCATGGTTTGTCCTTCCAAAATGCCACACCTCGCACATTCTGCATTAAATTCCACCTGTCATATTCTGGCTCGTTTTTCCAGCTGGTCCAGATCCCTCTGCAAGCTTCGAAAGCCTTCTCCGCTGTCCGATCTTTGTGTCATCAGTAAACTTGCTGATCCAATTTACCACATTATAATCCAGATCATTGATATAGACAACAAACAATAATGGTGTCAGCACCGATCCCTGAGGCACACCACTAATCACAGGCCTCCAGTCTGAGAAGCAATCAACCACCATTACGCTCTGACTTCTTCCATACAACCAATCTCAAATCCAGTTTACAACCTCTCTGTGGGTATTTAGTGTCTGAACTTTCTGAACTAACCTCCCATGTGGAACCTTGTCAAGGGCCTTACTGAAGTCCATGAAGACAACGTCCACAACCTTTCCTTCAACTACCTTCTTGATAACCTCATCAAAAATCTCTCTGATTCGTTAAACACGACCTACCACGCACAAAGTCAAGCTGACTATCCTTACTCAGCTCTTGACTGTCCAACTACTTCTATATCTAATCTCTCAGTCCAACTTCCAATAATTTACCTACTACTGATGCCAGGCTCTCTGGCCTGTAATTTCTTGGTTTACCTTTGGAGCCTTTTAAATAATGGAACAACATGAGCTCCCCTCCAATTCACTGGCACCTCACCCACGGCTAAGGACATTTAAAATATTTCTGCCAGGGCCCCTGCAATTTCTAGTCTCCCTCAAGGTTTGAGAGAATATCATGTCAGGCCATGGGGATTTATCTACCTTTATTCGCTGTAAGGCAACGAGCACCTCCTCCTTTTTAATCTCTATATGTTCCATGCTTGTTTCCCATCCTTAAACACCATGCCAATTTGCTGAGTAAATACTGATGCAAAGAAACTGTTTAAGATCTCCTCCATCTCGTGAGGCTCCATACATAGCCGACTACTCTGATCTTCCAGAGGACCAATTTTGTCCCTTACTATCCTTTTACTCTGAATATTCTTGTAGAAATCCTTCGGGTTTACCTGCCAAAGCAACCTCATGTCTTCCTTTACCCTTCCTGATTTCTTTCTTGAGGTTTTTATTGCATTTTTTTTACACTGCTCAAGTACCTCCTTTTCTCCATGTTATACACCTCTTTCTTCTTCTGAACCAGATCCCCAATATCCCTCAAGAATCAAGGTTCCAAAAACCTTGCCTTTGATCCTGACAGGAACATATAATCTCTGCTCTCAAAATTTCTCCTTTGAAGGTCCTCCACTTTACCTCGCCAGGGAACAACCTAACCCAACTCACGGATCTTAGACCCTCCTCAGTTCTGCTACTGTTGGTTGCCATTGTGCTACCAGGCTGCTAATCACCTCACGCCAGAAACCATTACCTTGAGCCTACAAAAAACACTCAGGAGTTCCTCAAATGTCACTGCTGTATTTCTGCTTTTGATGCTGGCATGAAGGGGGATCATGTGAAGGTCAGTGCTGTACAGTGGAGGTTCCTCAGCTCACTGTGGCCTCACACTGTCCTTTATCCTTTACCTCGTTACCCTCTTTATCCGCAGCCCCTCCTTTTTTTGAACCATCTTCCGACCGCTCTCCCTCACTGAACCCACAACCCAGAGTCTGCCCTGACTGTCCTGAGCCGAGGGATGGTCATACTGCAGCCTCCTTGCCATCAGTGCAGCAAGTACTCCCTGTGCTTGTTGGCAAAACAGAATGGTGGCAAAGAGTTATTCGGAACCAAGGTTGACAGAGCTTGGGCTTTTCTCTTTGGAGCGATGATGGATGAGGAGTGACTTAAAAGAGGTCGACATGGGCAGAGTGGATTTTGTAGTGGGGAGAAGTGATAGAGATTGGAGAGGGAAAAGCATGAATTGAATTGCACATGTACCAGGTGAAAAGCTTTATTTTGCATTGCAGCACAGTACAGGCCCTATGGCCCAGATGTTGTGCCGACCCATAAAAACCTACTCCACAAACTAAATCGTCCCTCCCTCACACCCATAACCCTCTATTTTTCTTGTACCCATGTGCCTGTCAAAAAGACTTTCAAATGTCCCTATTATTGCCAGCTCCCACCACCACCTCTAGCAATGTATTCCAGGGACCCACTACTCTCTGTGTGGGGAGGAAAACCATACCTTTGTTGTCATTCCTAAACTTTCCTCCCCTCACCGTGTGTACAAAGTGAGTTTGCTTTTTTCACCCCGGGAAAAATGTTCTGTTCTATCTATACCTCTCAAAATCTTACAGATACCTCTCATCCTTATTTGTTCCAAAGAGAAAAGCTCGAAGTCTGTTAATCTTGCCTCATAAGACATGTTCTCCCATCCAGGCAACATCATGATGAATAAACCTCAGAACCCTCTCCATAGCTTCCACATCCTTCCTGTACCAAGGCGAACATAACTGAACACAATTTTCCAAGTGTGGTCTCCACAGAATTTTATTGAGGTGCATTTACCCCACGACTCTTGAACTCAATCCCCCCCACCCTCGACTAATGAAAGCCAGCGTACAATAAGCCGCCTTAACTACCCTATCAATCTGGAAGGCAACCTTCAGAGAGCTATGGATTTGTTCCACACTGTTAATAATCTTGCCATTGACCATGTACTCCACCTTAAAGTTCGGCCTTCCAAAATGCACCACGTCACACTGATTCTGATTGAACTCCACTCATCACTTTTCCGCCCATCTCTGCACCATGTCCATATCCTGTGCTAGCCTACGACAGCCTTCTACGCTGTCCCCAAACCCCTCCAACCTTTGTGTCATCTGACTATCCCATTCCTTCATCCAGGCAAGTCAATCCATAGTTGGGCAGCTCAAGTAGTAATTAAACAGAAGTACTTAGTGGGGGGTGATACACTAAGTCAAGGAGTGTCATTAAATGTCATCAGGCTCCTTCATTGGAAAGATAAGTGATGGTTCAGATGCTGGAGTTGTGCAAACCCACCTCTACTACCTATGGATTTTGGTAGGTTGGGATGGTAACAACTTTGAAATGCTAATGTTTGGACAATTTAAAAGTTTCCTCTAAGGGTTTTGAACATCAGCTTTTCAGCTTCTCCTTTTGTTTGAACTGCAGATGGGTAGAATATTTAAAGACCATGGTATTGTAGACTTGATGTACTGTCATGGGAGGCCAAAGAGAAAATGGCGGGCTCTCCAACATGAGCCAGTGAGTCCAGATTGATGAGCTTGATGAAAAGGGCGGGGGTGGGGAGGAGTGTTTAGAATAGATGGGATTCCGGCCAGGGTGTACACGGAGGGCCCTTGGAGCTGCCCCTCTCGCGTTGGGGGAGGGTTGTTCTGCCTGGATGCTGCGCGCTCTGCTTTGCATGTTCCTCAGGATGCGGGCGGGGGTGGGGGGGGTGAGGCAGGGGTGGTGGCTGGACAAGGCAGGTCGTTCCCAGCGAAGAGCACCATGGCTTCAGGAGAGGGACCAGGGCAAGGTGCTGAGCCAGATCTACGAGGCATTCTCCGCCACGGCTTCCCCCCACCTCTCCCCCCCCCCCCCCCCCCCACAAGTGGATGGGAATTGGGAGAGAGAAACTCACAAATTTCAACCCCTACGAGGAGGGTCCTGTTTAAGAACAACTCACGGTTGGGGGTGGTTGCAAAGAAAGGATTTAGAAATGATTCGATGATGTCTCAGTAAAACAATGCATGATTGAAAAGCTCCACTAATGTCATAGTTTATTCCAAACTGTATGCATGTTCACAACTCTCCCTTTGGCATTCGAGCTGAGAACAGAATGCACCGCTTTCACCAGTGCTAACGGCTTCTCAGTGGCAGCTGCCCTGGTTGGAATGGGCAGCGCAAGACCTCTCTTCATTCAATTCAATGCAGGAAATTGAAATCTGCAATTGGTTGTGCAGGAAATTGGAATCTGGTTTAAAAAAAAAATAAAACACGTTAAGTTCAGACTAAACCTTTCACCATTGATTGAAAAGGCACTTGGCTGATGAAAGGGTGGAGAAAGCGAGTTTATTTTTGTTCTGTTCTTTGGTTTAACGTTACGAAGCTGCAGCATCTCTTTTGCTCATTATCTTGAACCACGTGGATAAGCATCCCGTTACAAACCTGAACCCCCCCCCTCTGCCCCGGGGGGGGGGGGGGGAGAAATGAGGGTGGCCAAGGGGCTTCTGCTCACTTTTCCAGAGAAACCTTGTGCAATCTAATAGCCCTTGGGGCGGGGGGGGGGGGGGGTGTGATATCACCCCTCATGCAGACCATTCTCAAGCACTCAGGCAAGAGGCAAAGCACCTGTCTGTCAACAGAGAGCCATCGATAAATTTAAATTTAAAAAATTTTTAAATCTAGACAAACTGCACGGTAGCGGGCCATTTTTTTCCCATGAGTCCATGCTGCCCAATTGACCCCTGGTACGTTTTGAAGGGTGAAAGAAAGCTGGACTCCCAGGGGAAAACCCTTGCAGACACGGGGAGAGCGTACAGACTCCTTACAGCACGGGGCTCGGACCCCAGTCACGATTGCGGGCACTGTAAAGGCATTGTGCTAACTGCTATGCTAACCATGCAACCCAGCAAGGACAGCCTCCTTGCCAACATACATTACAACATAGTACAGGCTCTTCAGCCCACAATATTGTGCTGACCTGTGTAAACCTACTCAACAGTCTTGTTCCTTACACCCATAAGCCTCTATTATTCTTACGTCCTTGTGCCTGTCTAAGAATCTTTTATTTTTAAACAATTTTTATTTAGACATACAGGATGGTAACAGGTCATTTCGACCTACGAGTCCGTGCTACCCAATTCACCCCCAATTAACCTACACCCCAGTACATTTCGAACGGTGGGAGGAAACTGGAACCCCTGGAGAAAACCCATGCAGACTTGGGGAGAACGTACAAACTCCTTACAGACAGCGCGGGATTTGAACCCTGGCCTGGTCCCAATCACGGCACTGCAAAAGACGTTGCACTAACTGCTACACCAACCAATGTCCTTATTATACCAACCTCCATCACCACTCCCACCCACTGCTAGTACAATTTGGTTAAGAAAACTGGTTCAGTCAACTTTCTTTTTGACCACATTTATTTTATTACCCTTTATACCCTGGGAAGCCTTCCCCAAACCTAACCGGTCCCAAGATTCAGTGTTGTCTGTCAGAAACCATACCAATGAATGTAGAACCACAGATGATCCGGGCTGAATCTTTGGTGCCAACTGGCATCAACCAGAACCCCCACGATACCCTGCAGGGTGGGGTAGGTCAGCTTGTTCCCTTTGCTCCCAGCTCCCTTCCCCACCCCATCAATTCATGCCCCTTCCCTATCAGCTCCTTCATATCCCACCTCCTGACTCATCACCAAGGCAACACCAGAAAGAATTATCTTGAGAAAGGCCCAACTTCCTCCCTTTCGACAAGTTCCTTCAGATTTATTTTCAATTTCTTTTTTGAGATACCTCACGGACACAGGCCCGTCCAACCCAAATACGCCCATGTCACCAATTAACCTACTCACCCTGAATGTCTTTGGAGCGTGGGGGAAACTGGACCACTCTGAAGGAAACCCAGGCAGGTCACGGGGAGAATGCAGACAGCGGCAGATTCGAACCCGAGTCATTGGTGCAGTACTAACGTTGCAGCCCCTTTGACCATTAGGCTGCTCGATCTCCGTCTCATTTCAGCAAGAGAAAACGATCCGCTCTTAAACAGACTTGGAAACGAACCTTGGAAATTGGATCAAATGTAAAGAGAGGCTGTGAGCAAGGGATTCTGCGGCTTTGAGATTTTGCTTGCTAAATCATATAATTTGCACTTTTTTCAGGTTCCCAAGACATTGTATGTTCTTAACGATGCCCTTTTAAAACCACTGACCCTGAGAATTAGTCTTTAGGGCTGTGTGCCAGAGCAAGGCCTGGTGTTAGCAAATCTGCCACATCTGCAACAAATCACCATTTCTTGTTTTCTTTCCTTTTCCTTCCCCTCCCTCCCCAATCCCCCCTCCCCACCCCCTCGTTTTGGGTCTCTATTCAGAAAAGGAAGTCAAGTTCCAGTGTCCAATTAATGGTGAGGACCCTTTTGAAATTTCAACTTCACTTCACGTTAATCTTTATCTATTCTCTTCCCCACTCTATGGCAGGAGATGTCGGCATCATGTGTGTGTGGGTGTGTGGGTGTGTGTCCACAGCTTTCCAGTACTTTAGTTCCGATCAGGGTAGAAAAGATGCAAGCTGTGCATGTTGACAGCAATTAGAACTCCATCTTGGTAAAGAGCATTGACTTGTGTTCTAACGCCTATGTCCTTTCTCTTGCTTTCCTCCTCTCCATTTGCTTCTCTCTTCCCCCTCCCCCAAAGTTCCACTGCGTGCTGTCTTGGACATCTATTAGCAGATGTCAAGCCGTGCTAGTTAGTGAATCCCATCAGAAAATCGGGCCAGATGATTGGACTCCCTGTGTCTGTTTGGCCGAGCGTGATAATGCGTTGACATTTGGTTTCCCCTGTGTATCGGTACTTCTGGGAATAAGTAAGGGACCAGGATAGAGGTAGCCAGTGTGTGCAAGTCTGATGGTGAGCGTTGAACAGCAATTGAAGCTTTGTAATCCAGCCATGCGAGACTTTCACATAGAAATGTCATACTGTTCCAATTTCTTTCAGATGTTTACACCTTTGTCAAAAACTGTCACTCCCTATTAAATTAGAACCGAGCGCATTGGCTTTATTGCTTTTTAGGGCCTTCTGGGCAATAAACCAGCTCTGAAGACCAGTCACGGCAAGCTCCCACCAGCAGCGGACTCCCGCTGCCGGTCGTCGCGGGAGGTTGCCGGATGGTGTGGTCCGTGGCACGGATGATGGCCATTGAAGGGTGCAGTGGATGGTGCCCCTGCCTGTGGGCTCCCGGGGCCTGAATCGCATCCTGACCTTGGGCACTGCCTGCGGGGAATCTGCGCGCCTTCTCCACGCGGCTGTCCGATGTCGAGGTTTCCTTCTGCACTGGGGGGTGGTGGGAAGAGGTTGGATGTCTGCTGTAAAGGGACCAACGATGGGTGCATGAGAGAGAATAGTTTGCAGGGGAATATCTGGTGACGGGGGAGAAGGAGAAATAGGATTGTTCTTCAGAGGGCTAGTATGAATTCAGTGGGTTGAATGGCCTCCCACTGCACTGTAATAATTGAGTGCTCTATTTTTATGCCCAGTCAGCCATACTAAGAGCATCTATTTATGATCGTCATTGAGGAACTCCCTGTTCTCCTCAGCAGCATCAGGCATCCTCGTTACCCATGAGTAGCCCATCAGGATCAATTTATCTGACAATTTATGGAGCAGCAGGGCTACATTCAAAATTGGAGCGGGAGTCAGCCATCTGTCCCATCGACCCTATCTCCCTCCTAAATCTACTCCCTTGAACTTTGAGGCCACGTCCCCTGGTTGTAGCTTCACCAATCAGAGGAAGGAACCTTCTTGCCTCTGTCGTATCTTCCATCGAGGGCGACGCGGCTCGCGGAGGGTGGCACGGTTAGTGTTTCCGTTAGCGCAATGCTATTGCGGCGCTAGCGACCCGGGCTCAAATCTGTCGCTGTCCGTAAGGAGTTTGTACGTTCTCCCCGTGGCCTGCGTGGGTTTCCTCCAGGTGCTCCAGTTTCCTTCTGTGTTCCAAAGTAATACAGGGGTTGGTCATGTGGATGTATTTGGGTGGTATGGTCCTGTGGGCGAGAAGGGCCTATTGCTTAAATTAAAATTAGAAAGGAAATTAAATTATTAGTTATATGTTTCTCTGAGACCCCCCTCTCATCCCTGATTCCAGAGAGTTTAGGCCCAGGTTAATCTCCAGAATCATGGTCATTCCTTGATGACGTGTTCAAGAAACCGCTCAAATTGTTAGTCACTCCAAGGAGATCCCAGGTGGGATCCCACCTCATTTATAGACCGGAGTCTCTCTTGGTGCAACAAGCTGTCAAGGTGCAGTGGCCAAGGCAGTTATTCGGTGACTGAGCACATCAGAGATCAAAGTGACTTTGTGTGTTGCAAATCGAAATAAGATGCTGCGGTTGCTGCAAAGCCGAAATAAAACCAATGCTGGATTCTCAGCAGGTCAGGCAGCCCCTGTGGTGAGAGAAAGAGAGTGACTGTTTCAGGTCAGGGACCCTTTGTAAATTAGTTTAAACTTATTGTCAGAGTGCACACAGAATACAATGCTGGGAGTCTTGCTCTCACTGGCCAGGCAGGATTTCTACTTAGCGGTAATTGTGAACTGTACTCAAGAAGGAAGATGTGTTAACAAAAGGGAGATTTTCAAGCTTTTGTGGTGTGGGGGATGGCTCTGATATGACATGGTGTGGTTGTTCATTGCAGGGAGGGAAACTCTTTCACTCCAACACTTTTGGGCCGACCATTCTAATCTAGGGAACGGGGAGAAGGCAGCGTATGTAAGCACCTTTATCAGTCAATGATCATTAAAATGAAATAAATGCTCTCAGTATCCCAGGTGAAACCAGAAGGCTGAGTTCAGGGTTAATGGTCAGATATTTAACAGCGTGGAGGAGCAGAGGGACCTTGGGGCCCAAATTCGTTCATCTCTCAAGATTATCGCACGGGTTGGTAGGATTGTTAAGAAGGCTTATGGGACTCTGGGTATCAGTAGTCGAGGGATTGAGTTCAAGTCGAAAGGTCATGTTGCAACTCTAAAAATCTCTGGTGAGACCACACTTAGAGTAATATGTGTATAGTTCTGGTCACCTCATTATAGGAAGGATGTGGAAGCTATGGAGAGGGTGCAGAAGAGATTCACCAGGATGTTGTCTGGATTAGAAAATGTCTAATGGGGCAAGGTTAGCAGAGCTGGGATTTTTTTATTTGCAGCGAAGAAGGATGAAAGGAGACTTAATAGAGGCAAAGACAGTCAGCACCTCATTCCCAAATAAACAGCAAATACCAGAGAACATCTGTACATAGTGAGGGGAGGAAAGTTTAGGAGAGACTTCAGGGTTTAGTTATTTTTACATAGAGAATTGTGGGTGCCAGGAATGCCTTGCCAGGGATGATGGTGGAGGCTGGAACATAAGGGGCATTTAAGAGACAGGCACTCGGATGAAAGAAAAACAGGTTACAAGGTAGAAAGGGTTTAGTATTTGTTTTTTGTAGGAATATATACAACGTTGAAGGCTGAAGGGCCTGAACTGTACTGTAATGTTCTATATTCTATCCAGCAGATTTCACTGCATGAACTCCCAAGTGGTTACCACGTCACCCACTTGATTTATTCCGATTAATTGATTGAGAATTTTAGTGTGGACTCTAAAGCTGTTATGGAACATTTTTGCTGGGGCTACTTTGAGATCAATCAGTGGATTAACAATTCCCTCCCCCTTTTCCCAAAGATAGACTAGAATAAGTTCACGAAGTAAGTCCAGAGTAACATGTTCCATTCCTCTCTGAATATGCAACGCCAAGGGGATTTTAACTAATAATTTGGACAGGTATGTGGATGGGAGGGGCAGGTCAGTGGGACTAAGCAAAATAACGCCGTATATGCCAGCGTGTAGGTCAACCACAGAATTTCCACCTAAAATGTGGATATTGAGTTATACCCTCTGTATAAGCCAACCCCCTCCCAAATATGCCATTAAACACTGACCAGTGGATGCTGTTAAAAGAAAATCACAATATTTTAATACCAAAGGTAAAAGTTTTAATTTTATTGGAATACTGTATTTTAAAATAAGCCACCGTCGACTCCTGTAGCAGGCCATTTGAAGCCTGTCCAGAGCCGACGGTGGATAGACCCTGCGGAGGAGCGCTGAGACTTTAGGACACACGTGAGATTGCATTGGACCCAGCGGGAAGATGGCAGCGATGTTGAGAGTTCACTGTCGAGGTTCGGACTCTATTCCCGTCGCACGAGACGACCCTGATTTTAAGGTAATGTTTTAAAGTTTCGGATCGTCCCATGCACCGGTAGTTCGGCACAGACCAGATGGGCTGAAGAGCCTGTTTCTGTGCTGTTGTGCTCTTCGGGATAATTAGTGATAGGGGAACGGTCGTGATCTAACTGGGTGTGGGAAAAGTTGATAATTGTCCCGTATTCTGCGGGTTAGGAGGTAGACTGCAGATGCTGGCAAACCAGACAAGCACACAGAATGCTGGAGGAACTCTGCGGGTCAGGCAACAGTGGGGCATCCACCTCTGGCGTTTGCCCCGAAATGTCCAACACCGTTTACCTTACATAGATGCTGACTGGATGGCTGACCCACCCCGGTGTTTGTTTGTGGGGCATTGGCTTGCCGTCCAATGTGCGCACAACCTTGCCAAGTGGCTGCGGCTCTTCGGCCCATCTAGACTGTACCCAACTATTACCCTGCTGAATCCCATTGACCTGCACCTGGACCATTCTGTATCCCTCCATTCCCCTTTGTTCTGCTGCTTAGAGATCACTGCATGAAGAAGTTTGCAGGGAGAGGAGAGAGTCTCAATGCCCAGACATTAAGAGCTGGACTTATAGCGTCCCAGGCCCTCATTCTGATCAGCATTTTTACATCTTTCTTCTTGTATATGGATACTACTTGAAGCTGTATTCTCCATCCCATTCCCTTGCTGACATGTCTGTCCATGGTCTCGTACTGCCAGACTGAGACCACCTGCAAAATGGGGGAACACCACCTCTCTACCTGTCTCTCCATTTCATCCTCCAACCATTTGGCATTAACGTTGACTTCTCTGGTTTCCATTAGAACTCCACCCCTTCCCTTTTCTTCCCCGTCTCCTTCCCTCTTGTTCTCTCTCTCTCTCTCTTCCCTTTTCCCCCATCTTCTTTTACGGAGGCAAAAGACAATTCTCACCTCTCCTCTCATTGTATCCAATTAACATCTTATGGCTGTAGGTCTGGTCTCCTCCCCCTCCCAGTCTTTCTCTCTCGTCTTTACTTCAGATACCTGCCTGCTTTTTCCTTGTAACTCAAAGGGCTCAGGCCTGAAACGTCAGTAATATATCTTTACCTTCTATCGACGCCACCAGCTGAGTTCCTCCAGCATTTCTATGTGTTTTTAACTACAATCTCCGCATCTGCAGACATTCATGCTTCACAAAGAAGTGGTGTTCCGCAGCTTGCATTAGCATTGAGGTTGGTTGCCATTGTTGGGGACAGCTAGAACGAGGAGACATTGTATCAAGATGCAGGGCAGAAGATTGAGGATGCTGCTTTTCCCAGAGGGCGGTGAATTTGGGGAATTGGCTGCCCGTTGAAGCAGTGGAGGCGACCTCAGTAAATATATTTAAGACAGGGTTGGATAGATTTTTTTTTACATAAGGGCTGTGGGGAAACAGCCGATCATCAGATCAGCCATGATCTCATTGAATGGCGGAGCAGGCTCGATGGGCCTGACGGCCGACTCCTGCTCCTGTTCCTTAACGCTGATTTCTTCCACTGACTCTGGGCACAACCCACGCCATCCGCCTGTAGAGTGAGGAAACTGAACTAAAGTATTCTCCAGTGTGTGGAACAAGATGAGGCTTTTCTTTACAATGAGACATGAGCAAAGGTTAAACATTCTTCAGCCAAAAGGGACCATTGGGCTTGTCAGGCACGCGTATTCAAGATTCCTTTATCACCGTGAAATTAAAAGCAGTAATATTACGCAGAATTCGTTGTCGCCTGCTGTAAGGCAGACAGATTCGCCATTGGCAGAAATAGCCTGAAGCGCCTGCTATGCTGGTCGGTCGCTGTCCATCTGGTGCTGGTCACTGCTACAGTGCGCCAGGGGGGGAGGGGGGAAGTGGGTCAGAATATCAATGTCATGTGTGGTTGCTTTCAATCGTAAAAAGTGTGACGAGCTTCGCAAAAAATCTCAGCGAGCCAGAATTCAAATCTGGAAATAGGAGACGCGGGCGGAGAGGGAAGGAAGGCTGAGAGAGGGAGCAGATTTTGGATTTCAGGTCCAGTAGCTGAAGGCACATCCACTGGTGGCGGAATGGTTCAGATCCACCTTGCTCTGGTGGTGGGTCTGAAGCACGCTGTAGGGCAGTGGTTCTCAACCTTTTTTTTAATCCACTCACATTCCACCTTCGGAACACTCTCCCATCCGAGCTCCCAGCGTACCCCGCGCAGACTATCTTCATTTTCAATTCTGAATCGAGCATCAGCAGGGGAGGAGTTTTTCCTCTTGCTCATCATCTTCTCTGGTGAGCTTACTGAGTGATGGTCACTCGGGACTCACAGAGGTTATTAAAAACTTTTTGGTCGCATGTAAGTCGAGGGCTTCCTGTAAATCCCTTACTAACCACAAAAATGGTTGACGACGGGAGAAGGCACGTGCGGTGAAGGCGGAGAGCTTGCTTGTCGTGTGAAGTCAGGCTGTGTGATCTTCGAAGCTAGCAGGCCTGCCTGCTGTAAATGAGGCAGCATTGGATCAGGAGAGGACTTGGGTCTGGCAGGGCCTGATACCGAGTGCCACACAATGCAAGGGAAAAGCCACTTCATCTGTAAAATGCATCTGTGAATCGAACCGTAATGATCACTGGCGATGAAAGGGATTGCCAAATCTCCTGGCTGTCGGGCGTAAAAGGGACCAGCCTTTCTTGTGCTGCATGCCGAAACCATTGGATCTTGAGCAATGAGCTGTTGGAGGGACTCAGCAGGTCAGGCAACATCCGTTGGAGAGGTGGGGGGGTGGGGGGAGTGATCAGTCGGGGCCCTTTAACAAGAAGTTCCACCGTGTCCACTTCTTTACCTGAATCGGAATCAGAATTTATTGCCCTGAACGTGTCACAAAATTTGTTGGTAAAACACAGGATTCTGTTGACACCGTGGGAAAGTGAATGCTGGAGAAACTCAGTAGGTCAAACAGTGCCTTTGTGTAGCAAAGGTTGAAGATACATCACCGATGCTTCGGGCTTGAGCCCTTCATCAAGGTGTGGGGGAACAAGCCCGAAACGTCGGTGATGTTACTTCACCCTTTGCTACATAAAGGCACTGTTTGACCTGCTGAGTTTCTCCAGTATTTGGGTGGTTTTTTTTTCACAAAATTTGTTGTTTTGTAGCAGAATCTTCAGTCCAAATGTTTATCAAAACCATCTTCGAAAATAAATGTTAAAAAATAGTGTCAGAAAAAGGCAAAGTCAGGCAGTGTCTTTGGTTCATTATTCATTCAGAAATCTGATGACAGCAGGGAAGAAGCTCATGTAATGAGTGCTCGTCTTCAAGCTCCTGTACCTTTTTCCGATGGTAGCAGAGTGAAGAGGGTGGAGGTCCTCGAGGATAGAGGCTGCTTTCTCCCCTCCCCTCTATCTTTCTCTCCACCTCTCATGCCTTCTGTCCTATCACCTGAGGCCCCCTCCCCCAGCTTGTTTCCTCTTTTATTGTTGTAAAACCTCTTAATGAGGGGTCCGATCTGAAACATTGATCTGGAGACTGACACCCCCCCCCCCCCGAGCCCCCTCCAGCATCTCATAGTTGGCCCAATGATGAGAGGGCAGGTCAGTGTGGTCGGAGTCGACACTGGTTCAAGTGCAGGGAGACCGGCTGATCTAGGATAGAAGTGAGCAATTCTGGACTGCGCTGGAACTAGGGTGAGAGCGGGAGTCTGCAGCCCCCTCCAGGCAGAGTCACAAGGCAGTAGAGGAGATCTCCCTGATCGGAGATAAGCTACGAGGACGCGGATTGACTGGCAAGATGTCCAGTGATCTCACAGGGGAGGTCAAGGTCGGAGAGAGGGTCGCCTGGTGCCTTCTCTCCAGCCTTCCATGGCAGTTTCACTGTTCATCCTCCTCTCCGTCACAAGCAGCACAGCTGCCAGCCTCTCATCCGCAACCCCCAGGTCTGCGGACCCCCCGACGGACTCCTTGCCCAGGTGCACAGTGACGGCCCGTCTCCCCGGCAGGGCAAGGTGACACACCGCCAGTGGGAGGTAACTGGCTAGGCAGGGCGTGGGCAGGAACCCAAGTCCAGGGGTAGACCTCGCTGTTACTGAGCAGGCATCACCGAGGCAGTGGCCTGAGGCGAAGCTGAACCCACTCTCAATGCTGGCAGGCCTGCACCCCCACCAACCATGCTCGTGATGCAGTGGCCGCAGGAGGAATAGGTCCCTGCCTTTCTTATTGTCCGATCCATGCACCAGTTCATCGCCCACCCTTTCTCACAAATCACGGCCTGATCAAGTACCCCTGGCAATGGAGGCATGCCGTCAGGAAGGACCAGCAGCGCCTACACTTCTTCAGGAAGTTGAGGGGGTTGGGGGGGGAGCAAGGCCATCTTCACAACAGGAGCACAATTAGGAGCTTCCTATTTGGCCACATCAGTGTGCAGGACGGTAGCTCCAAAGCATTGGACCAGAAGCCAACATAGAGGATCATCAAAACGGCCGAAATGATCACTTGGGTCTCCTTTCTATTGACCACATTCACCAGGAGTGCTTCTTAAATATGGCTCAGAGAATTATTGAGGGCTCTCCATCCAGCACCCGGTATCGTTGACCCACTACCATCAAGAAGGAGGTACAGGAGCTTCAAAATCAGGACTGCCAGGCTGGGAAATAGCTTCTTCGCACAGGGTGCAAGAGTGATTTACTCTTGTCTCATCCCAAAATATTTCTATATACAGGTATACTTTTCTTTATGAATACTCGCTTTGCGAAAGTCCGCTTTTACCAAGAAACCTGTGTTTGCTGTCCAAAAGAAATTTGAGTGAGTTTTCGCTTTTACGAAAGCAGCCTTCAATACTAGTGAGTGGGTCTTCGCTTTATGCCATTTCGGCTTGCGAAAGACTTCATAGGAGCACTCTAGTTTGTAAAGCGGAGTATACGTGTACAGTAAAACCCCTGTTATCCAGAATTCAGGCAACTGGCACAAAAAAAAGCAGAAAATAAATAGGTTAAAAAAATGGAAGTTTCAAATTGGCACGCCTCACCATTAGTTTCCCAATCGCGCAAGACACAATCTCAAGCAACTGGAAAAAATTCACTTATCCGGCATCTATCTATAGGTGCCAGATGCCAGGGGTTTTACTGAATATGTGTATTTTCAATGATATCTTTATGGATGTGATTATTGTGTAGTATGTGAGTGTGCAATGTGGTCCAGAGGAACCCTATTTTGTCTGGTGGGATATGTACAGTCAGATGATAATAAACTTGAATTTGAACATTGAAACGTATCTCAGGGATGGCTTGGAAACAGTCGTCAGTCCTGGTGGCGCACTGAGCCACAGGGGACCTACAGCTGAGGCAGGGATGTGTGTCAGCTCACCCAAGGGAGCTGTGCAGTGGAGGACTTGGGAGCTAGCTGCCAATGCCTTGTACACGGTAAAGCATGGACACGTCAAGTGACGCAGGAATTGCCTGCGTTCCACGCGCAGGAGCAGGACACGCGGCTGTTTGCCCAAAGTGAAGAGACTCCTTGAGGGCCTGTCCGGGAAGCAACATCAGTGACCCGCTGCAGATCATAATCTTACAGCGAAACTCGGACAACTGCCCGCCACAGTGGGCATTCCAGGGGCCTGAGGGAATTGCCGGGGCTCGCCGACTGATCGTCTGGACTTCCCAGGGCCTTTTCTCTCCCGCCACTGCCCTGCCATCCTTCACTCAGATCAAAGACCTCCCACCTGATGAGGGCAGGCTTCAGAGGACAGGCAAAGAAGCATGAGAGTCCGGGACAACTCGGGTGAGTATCGGACTTTGTATGCTTACTTAGAGATGGTTTATACTTTGTATTGTAATAAGTGGCTCTTCTCATGATTAGGTGTACATATAACTTGGGTGTGCAGGTAATGTGCGCCTGTGTGTAATGTAGTCCTGTTTGTAATTTATGGACCTGTGCGTAATGTGGGCCTATGTACCATGTGGGCCCATGCGATATACGGGGCCAGTATGTTAAGTGGCCCTTGCGTTATGAGGGCCTGTGCATTGGGTGGCCCGTGTGTTATGCTGCTCAGGTGATTTGGACATCATGTTCGGATCAGTCAGGAGGACCAAAGGGCCTGTTCCTGCATTGGACTGCTCAATGTAAGAGTTCAAGGATTGAGTGAGGGACCTGTTGTTTAACAAATGCATGAACGTCTGATGAAGCTGTCACTCCCAAGGAGCGTTTCTGGCATTAAGCCACACCTTGCTGATTAATAATGGCCTGCCTGCTCTCCGATTTCCAGGGGCACACATTGTAGCTCAATTCAGGTGTGCATTCACGTAGCAGATGCCATTTTGTGACCCAGCTCAAGCCCAGGCCTTGCCGTTCCAATTAACAAATAATTAATTGTTAATAAGGGGCGACCCGCGATGTGTAGCGGTTAGCGTGATGCTATTACAGTGCCAGCGACCAGCGCTGTCTGTAAGGAGTTTGTACATTCTGCCTGTCTGGGTGCTCAGGTTACCTCCCATCCTTCGAAAATGTACATAGGCTGTGTGTTAATTGCGTATATCTGGGTGGCACAGGCTCGTAGGCTTGTTACCGGGCTGTATTCCCAAATTAAAGGAATCAACAGGAAGTCTTGCTGTTGTAAAAGATCAGAGAGAGTCTCAGAGATTAGCAGAATGGGTGTTAAGGACTGAATGACCCATTCCCATTTATTAAGGCAGGCTCAAAATAGAGAGTTAGAATTGGAATGGTAACTTTTTAGGAGTTACATTTGGGGAGGCAGGTTTATGGACAGGCATCTCTTCAAAAATCAACATGTAAGATCGGGTTTAATTTCCTGTGGTACAGTCAACGACCCCCATTGCTGGTGACCTCTGCCGAGCCACAGGGGAGAGTGCATGGGCCCTCGTTCTTTGTGAGGCAGTTGGATGTGAACCCAAGTCAGGTGCGGACGCCGGGCAGGAATCCTCAGTAGAGGGAATGACAAAACCTGCTCTCAAGTTCAACACTGGGCCAGAGCTGAATGTGCATCTCACGCCTGTGTCAGGTACGACTCCGTGGGAGCTGGCAGCCGAATGTCTGCAGGCACTGTGATGGCAGTCCAGGCGCAGAGATGGCGGGGGAGCTCAGTGGTGTCCGTAGCAGGTAAAGCTGTGTTACTGATGTTTTGGGCCTGAGCCCTCCCTCAAGTTGTGAGTGAAAATAGACAAGTCTAAATTAAAGATTGGGGAGAGAGAGAAGGAGAAGAATGGGAGGGGGTAGGAGTCCAGACCAACAGACAAAAGGTGCTAATTGGATTTGAGGAAAGGTGAGAAATGATTGTGGAGACAGACAGAATAGCGGAAAGAGAGAGACAGAGCTGGAGGACAGGAGAAAGGGGGAAGATGGGGAAAGGTCCTCGTCATATCCCTTTAGCATCTTTTGTCTATTGGTCTCTACTCCTCCCCCTCCCATCCTTACCCGCTTCTCTCCCCAGCCTTTAATTCAGACACTTGTCTATTTTCATTCACACCTCGAGGAAGGGCTGGGGCTCGAAATGTCGGTTACATATCTCTACCTCCTATGGACGCTGTGAGACCGGCTGAGATCCTCCACTGAGATTCGGCTCCCCTTTCAACTCAGTGCTGCTGATAGACCCTGAGCCAAAATGACCCACAGGGAGGTCAGAGTGAAGCAGATGTTTGCACCGGGCTCTGCAAGGGAGTGCGTATGATCCCAAGCTGGGGGGGGGGGGGGGGGGGAGGGGGATGATCCCAAGCTGGGGGGGGTGGGGAGGGGGAGGGGGGGGGAGGGGGAGGGGGGGGAGGGGACTTGCTTCTGATTTCTCCTCCTCGCAATCTCGACCTGATTTACATTTGACAGGTAATGGCCCAGGAAATCCACAAGAAGCATGTTTTGGTTGACTCTGAATGGTAAAGCTCTTTGATTATTGATTTATCTACCACCAGGACACCATATTTAAGTCAAAGGCACTGACACAGGGTGCTAGAGTCGGGTCTACAGTCTGGTCTACTTGACAGCATTTTGTGAAAAATGGTTCGAAGCGATGAGAATTTGGCATTTGGAACATATTTAAGGCTGTTTGGGTGATGGAAGATTATGGCTTGTTTTTGGTCTGTCTAAAATTAATTTTTATATCACATGTTAACACCTCTCTGGGTATGAAAAAAAAACATAATCTTATAATCCATGTGATATTGTCTTAGGTAGAGAGAGAGCATTGAATGGTGTAACAAATGGTTGAGTGAGACACAGTCTGAATTGCCTGGACGGGTCTGGTCAGCTCTGTCAGCAATGGTATTGGAAATGGTGCTGTACACTTTGATGTTTGTAATTCGTTCTTCTGCCTTTTTGGAGAAATTGAACTGCCTGCTGTGTCGTGCTTGCAGTGCGCTCAAAGAGGTGTGGGTAAAACCTGCAAAGAAGAAGCACAAATTCTTACGATCCACAGCCGGACAAAGGCCACAATCACATTGAATTCAAATCTTCTTCCAGGAGGATTGCTTAAAAATAACAAGTTGGTTCCCTTTCTCAGTAGAAATAAAGACCTTTCCCCATTGAACTCATGAATGCACAGGGCAACAAATTTTTTTGTTTCCCCCCCCCACCCCCCCAGAAGGTTTGCTTCCTGAAAGGAAATTGGGGATTATGAGAGACCTCTTCAAGCTGAACGCAAAGATCATTTCAGATTTGCTGTATCACGTAAGAAGTTGGAGAAACATTAAATTAACTTTTATTGAATTTAGCATGCTTAATCGCATCATGATGCTGACACATTGTGTCAGTTCAACTGACCTTATAATGATTTGCCGCTGTTTTTCGTTTGTACTCAGCATCTGATGCCTCTCATGTCAGTGTCCAACAGTAGTTAGTCAGCACTGATGGATTCCAGTTGCCCTGATACCGCTTTTCCACGGACGCAATGTCAGCATGTTCGTCACTGACTCCACCAAGATCAGCAGGGAAGAAGTCCAAGTGCGAATGCAGAAAATGGTTTTTCAATGACATGTTGCACTTCACAGTTTTGAATGTTTGAAGTAGACTTAAGATATGACAGGAAGTCACAAAAATAGGTTATTTTTTTTTAAAAAAAGGAACGTGATAAGAAATTTTTAAGGTGACTTTTGCGATCAGCAGCCCAAAATCCATAAGTTACACCCAAAAGTGTTCAGGAAGCAAAATCTTTGTTGTCCACTGATATCAGTCCCAAGGCTGCCATTGATTAGATCTCTCAGCTGCTCGAAATAGGCTCTGCACAACAGACAGTTCAATGTCTCTTGGCTCAGACTGATCTCTGTCCCTTGCGGGGCTAGCGACAGGAACTGGACATGAAATAAATCTAAACCCTCTGTTGTTTTCTGCGCAGCCTCAGACAAACAGCACCAAAAACAACGTAGTAACCAGTCCCAAAGGAAACATTCCATGTCCTGCACTGGTATTGACTCTTCTTCTTATACCGTCTACTATCACAGGCACTGGTGAACCATGGCTGCCTCTGCCACTTAAGGCTTCCCACGGCTCCTTCGACCTACCTTAAGATCGCCAGAGGGATTTAGGCATTTTAGAAAAATCTGGATAGGTACATGGATGGGAAGGGTATAGAGATACTGTCTGGGTGCAGGTCAATGGGGCTAGGCAGAGGGCCTGTTTATGTGCTGCTCTGTTCTATGGTTTTAGACAGTACGACTTCTTCCCCCTTGACCATGGTTTCTGTTGAAACAACAGCAGCTCCCACATCCCTACTGCTCCTCCACCAGAAAGTGAAATCACAGGGGGTGGGGCGGGTTTAATTAATTAAAACCGGCACCGTCAGCGTAGCGGTTAGCGCAGCGCTGTTATGGTGCCAGTGATCAGGACCTGGGTTCGAATCCTGCGCTGCCTGTAAGGGGTTTGTACTTCCTCCCCGTGTCTGTGTGGGTTTTCCCTGTGGTCTCCGCTTTCCTCCCACTGTTCGAAATGCGCCGGGGGCTGTAGGTTGATTGGGTGTGATTGGGCAGCACAGGTTCATGGGCCGAAATGGCTGCATGTCTAAATTTTTAATAAATTAAATTCAAACTAAATTTTTAAAAAATTATGATGCAGGCACAAAGTCCTTTCAGCCCATGAAACTCATACCACTTAATTAACCTGTCGACCCGGGGGAATCCCCAAGGGAAGACTGTATAAACCCCTTACAGGCAGCGCTGGATTCTAACCTGGGGCCACTGGCTCCACAATAGCATCAATCTAACTGCCGCGCCAGCGAGGAGACAGGCCCTTCAGCCTAACTGACCTCCTTCCTATGTGGAGCAAGCTGTAAAATGTCACGGGGGAACCTGGACCCAGTCTCGCTGGCAGCCATGGCTCACACGTTCCTCTTGTCTCAGTGTGTCTTGTGTCTTGTACTGACTTTCCTCTTTGCTAATGAACTGATTCAGCAGCTTGTGAATGGGTATTCGTAGCAAGCGGACCTCATTGAAAGCTCTCATCAGCAATGATGGTTTCTTATTTAAAAGAAAATGTTAAAAAACAACAGCTGGATAATTAATCATTCTGGAAGGGTGAGGTTGGACATAAAATTGCCACTGGTGGTCTTATTTAGCCTCCATGTGGTTGGCTTTGATGGAGGAAGGATGGGCGGTGTAACTGGCGACCTTCTCAGCTTCATTGCGAGGCGAGCGAACAGGCAGTAAAGGGTGGCCCCAACCAAGTGTGAAAGCCGGGTCTCTCTCATTGGAGTCTCTGCTGAGGTTGTGGAGCAGCTCAGCACAAGGACCTCATTGGACCAGCCTCACGAGGCTTCCATTAGCCTGACCTCCTCCCCCACCCCCCCCCCCCCCCGCAACACCATGAACTGTTACAGCTCACAGCCTTGAGTTCACGGGGGCACAACGTTGCGTGAAATGATAAGATTGCTGTTCGAGCCAGTCGCTGAAGCCGGGATCTGCCGTAACGTGCAGGAACGCTGGGTATATAGAACTACTGAGCTCTCATTTGGTTACTCTAGGCCAGTTGCCATCACCCATTTTCCTGTTTCGGGAGGGGGGGCGGTTGATTTCCTCCCTCTCGCTAGGCCTTCTCTCAGAAGTGATTAGAGGACGTCATTTAAAACCTGCTTTTATTCTGGGGAACTCATTTAGAGGAATTGGGCCAGTCCCAGTTGGATCAGTACTGTTAGTCTACAGTTCACCACCAAAGTCATTCTGCTCTAAGCATACTCTGTTTTCCTTCCATTATCCATTTCTTGCCCTTTAGGACTGTTCATTTCTAAAGAGAACGTTTATTTTTTAACCTCTCCTCTGGTTCTGACGTTCTGTCTTTTTCTTTGTTTTATTTTCCACCCCTCTAGCTCCTTGTTCACTAAAATTTCCTTTTCTATATCTGGTTTCACCCTCTTTAGGAGCCTCAAACTACTGTCATCTATAACCCTGTGGATGGGATAAAGGTACCATCTGTCGCTGGTGTAGTCCTTCCCCAACCTGTCGTTTTCTGTTGTGGGCAGTCTCCCTGTTTCCGAGCTGTGTTTGAGGGCTCTCTCCCGGCAGGTGCTCAGGGCGGCTGAAGCCAGCCAGCGTATTTGTCAGCCTTCTAGTTTGCTCTCTCTCGTCGTCTGTCGATTGGTCAGTTGTCCCCTCGATTATGTGTCAGATGTTGCGGTGTGTTCAGCCTTGTCCTCACACGTCGCTCTGCGTTTTGGGACTAAATCAGAATTGACTGTCATGAACGAGCCACTAAAATCGTTGCTTTAGGGCAACCTCACAGTGCAAGCAATCACCTTGGAAAGATAAGTAAGAAATAGTGCACGAAAAGTCAAAGTCAGGCAGTGTCTTTGGTTCACTGATCATTCAGGAATCTGATGACGGAGGGAGAGAAGCAGTCCTTGCGCTCGTCTTTAGGCTCCTGCACTTTTTCCCCCAATGGTAGCAGAGTGAAGAAGGCATGGCCTGGGTGGTGGGGACCCTTGAAGATTGGGGGCTGCCTTCTAGAAACACAGCCTTGTGTAGATGTGCTTGATGGAGTGAAGTCTGGTGCTTGTGATGTCACAGGCCGAGTTTACAACCCCGTGGAGTTTCCTCTTGTCCCGAGCATTGGCACCTCCGTACCAGGCAGCGATTCAACCAGCCAGAATGTTCTCCATGGTCCATCTGTAGAAGTTTCCGAGAGTCTTCGGTGATGTACCGAATCTTCTCAAGCACCTCACAAAGTATAGCCGCTGGCGAGCCTTCTTCGTGACTACATCAACGTGGAGGCCCCAAGACAGATCCTCGGAGATGTTGACACCCAGGAATTTGAAGTTCTTGATCCTCTCCCCTACTGAGGCCTCAATGAGGTGGCTTCGGTCTTCAGTCCAACATGTTAACATTCCTGTAGCACAGCGTAGAGACCTTGAGATTTGAAGACAACAGCATTCTAAAACAGGGAAATTCTTGCCTTCTGTAAAGTTTTGTGTTGGCTTTAAACCATGGAATAAAGCTCCGTGACTGAGTGTACCATTGTGCCTCAACTTGTGCTTCGGCTAAACGTCATTAGATTCTCGAGAAACGCTCGAAGCTGGAAACTTGAGCAACCAAGAGGAACTCAGTGTGACAGGAGGCATCCATGGGCCGGGGTTCTTTATTACAGATTAAAGTGGGAATGAAGAGATAGCAAATGTAAAAAGGGTTGGGGTTCGTCGGGAGGGGGGGGGCCAGAGATGATAGGATATTGGGCAGGGAGGGGAGGAGTTTGAAAATGAGAGCAGGTGAAGGAGAGATGGGGACATTGGACAAGGATTAAAGTGGGAGGGTTTAATTTAATTTTTAAATTTAGACATTCTGCACCGTAACAGGCCACTTTGGCCCACAGTCTGTGCTGCCCAATTTACACCCCATTAACCTACACCCCACCAGTACGTTTGTTTGAACGGTGGGAGGAAATCGGAGCCCCTGGAGAAAACCCACACAGACATGGAGAGAACGTACAAACTCCTTACAGACAGCGTGGGATTCGAACCCCGGTCCTGATCGCTGGCGCTGTAAAGGCGTTGCGTTCACCGCTACGCCAACCCTCCTGCCCCAACAGTTGGCAGAGATTCAGCGCACATAGAAGTGGCAGCCCCAGTGCAATCATCAGTACAGTCATTAGGTGAAGGGTTGGGGGGGGGGGGGGGAGGTGGGGTGAGAGTGAAGGTGGGTGAGTGGAACTTGGGGGGGGGGTGGGATAGCGAGGTCCAATCAGGTCGATCAGAAGCATTCCCCGGTGTTAGAGAATGGTACATGACCTTGGACTGCTCTGCGCCGGGGAGCGCTTCCGAAATCATAGCCCCTGTCACCCCTCGGTTGGGCCCATCACAAAGCCACAGGCAGCGGCTCTTGAAGCACAACTCCATTTCAGTCTAACGAGGACCACCTCATTCCATGCCTGGCAGGTCTGTGCAATAATTCTGTTTCCGGACGAGCTTGACAGCAGGAGTTCAAATGAAGTCCCGCTTTCAATAAAGTGAGTCATTTCCCTGGGCTGGCTGCACTCATCTGAGCCTTGACAGCCGAATGAGAGATACGCGGGATAGATGTGCCAGCAAGTCTGCTGTGAGAATAGGTCTGACAGAGATCGCCTCCTCCCACAGAGTTATCCCAAATGGAAGAAAAAAGATGGTTCAAAATGCTCATCAATTAAATTACGTGGCTAGCGAGCAGGTGCATCACTGGAGTATCTCGTCACTCAGCCCTTTCACGGTGATATTCTCCAAATCCTAACGGCTGCAGTGCTCCCATTGAAGAGGCTTCGCAGCAAGAGGAACTAGAAGGAATAGGGACCACTCTTGACGTAGCCGCTGTGTACCAGGACTCAGCCCTTCCAGCACTGGTGTCTCTGAAGCAGCGGGATCTTCAGAGCACCCGTAGCTTCCGAAGCCAGCGACCCACTGGCACTCCAAACGTGCACTGGATTCTGTCTGTCGTCTTGCCCTCAAGTTGAGAGACTTGTTTGCAGGCCTTAAATTTGCTGATGATCTCAATGTCGTCACGAAAATATAATTATCTTTAAAAGAACCCTTACACCTGAATCCCTTTTTCCCTCTTTGCTCATCTTCATGCTTTCTCTTCCCATCTCCCTCATTCCTGAAGCTTTATCATTTTTAATTCACTCCTTTCCTGTATTTTTTAAACAAGTTCATTTTTGTACTGTTAGTGGACTCCAGGCGGTGAGTGTGGGGAGGACCCTGAGTGACGCCCCCTCTTGTTTTCTCCACAGGAGTCTTCAGACAGCAGTAACACCACCATCGAAGATGAAGATGTCAAAGGTAAGGAACACACTGATGGGCTTTGAGAATGGGCCGTGGCAAGGTTGCTGTGGTTTAGAACAAGGTTAGGTGAAGCTTTTGTCCTTGCGGTCTTCACTAGGTCAACAAATGAGGACCAAAGTGGCCTCGTTTCCCCTGGGTTCGCTGTCCTGCAGGTCCACTCAGCCTGGGGGGGATGGGGGGGAAGGCAGGCAGTGTCTCCACAAGAGCTCCCAACACACGAGGCTGGTTGAGTGGTGCGGGTTATTAACGGTCAAAGTGAAACTGAAACACAAATGGCCAGAGTCCGCGGAAACTACTCGGCAGATCCGTCGGCGACTGAGGAGAAAGACTGACTGGGCTGGGATGGGGGGTGGGTTAGCGAAATCATAAGGGAGAAAATAAGGATGACTCATAAAAGGCAGTTGGGTGAGAGAGAATGGACCTCGGTCCAGCAGTCGTGTGACTGGTGGCTCCATGCTGGTGCGTGGCAGGGAAGGAAGGTTTCCCTGCTCCTTCTGGACCTTGGCTTAGTAGTGGGGCCTGGACAAAGGACTGGAGTTCCATTTGTATCACGTCGAATGTGCAGGTTAGATTGGGTGTTGGGCTGAGATGGTCAGGAGGGTTGCTTCATCTGCAGCCAGGGTAGTGGTCAGAGAGAAAGGAACTGGAAGTATTTGACTGCTTTTTGGAAATGTCAGCACGCACCTCCCCATCTCCCCACTTACCCCTTCTGCCTCTCTCTGCTCCATCTCCTTCCCTCATTGTCTCTGCTCCCCCCTTACCAATCCCCCTACCTCTCCTCCCCTCCTGCTCCCAATCCCCTCCCCTCCTACTTTTCCTCCTGCTCCCCATCCCCTCCCATTCTCTCACGTCCTGCTCCCCTTCCCCTCCCCTCAGGGAGGCTAAAGCTTATACCTCTGGCTGGAGACAACTGTCTTGGTAGCAGTTACAGGCCACAAGCAGAGGGATCAGAATCAGGTTTTTTGCCATGAACGCGTCATGAAATTTGTTGTTTTGCGGCAACAGCGTGGTGCAGAAGAAGGTGCTATAAATTACAATTCCATAAAGAGAAGATTAGAAAAAGAGAAATAGTGACTGTGATTCATTGTCTATTCAGAAATCCGATGGTGGACGGAAAGAAGGTGATTTTGTTGCGCTGATTGTGCGTCTTCAGCGTCCCTCCTGGTGGTAGCAGTGAGAAAAGGGCACGGGCTGGGAGGTATCTGAAGAAAGCGGCCTCTATCCTTAAGGACCCATGAGATAGAGGCCGCTTTCTTAAGACACCACCTCTTGTAGACGTCCTCGATGGAGTGAAGTCCTGTGCCTGTGATGGCGCTGGCTGAGTTCACAACCCTCTGTCATTTTTTTCCTGTCCTGTGCATTGGCACCTCCGTACCAGACAGTGATGCAAGCAGTCAGAACGTTGTCAAGGTGCACCTGTAGAAAATTGCTAACATCTTGATAACGTCCTCAAACTCCTCACCAAGTATAGGCGCTGGCAAGCCTTCTTCGTGATTGATCAACGTGATGGTCCCATGATAGGTCTTTAGAGATGTTGAGACCCAGGAATCTCTTACCCTCTCCACTGCTGGCCCCTCAATGAGGACTGGTTTGTGTACTCCTGGCTTCCCCATCCTGAAGGTCACAGTCAATTCCTTTGCTTTACTGATGTTGAGTGCAAGGTTGTTGTTGTGACACCACTCAGCAGAACTGCTGAGCAGCCATGGATTATTATCTGTTGTTACATAGGTTCATCCCAATACAGGTGTCTGCAGCAAGCTTCTGTGTTACTTCTGGGGGTACTTGGGGATGGGAGCTCAAGGTTGCAAAACCCACGTGGGCATTGGAAAGGGTTGGCTCACAAGTCTTCAGCAGAAGAGGAAAGAGGATGGCAACCAAACAAAGAAGTGCTGGAGGCAGGCGGCATCAAGTCTTGATGAAAGGTCACGACAGCGACTGACCCAAAGATGCTGGCTGACCTTCAGCCTTCGCCTGCTTGATGTTCTAGCGTCTGTGGTCTTTCTCAGAAGAAAATGGTAAACTGGTGTCAAGCCTAGAATGAATCAGGATGACGTCAGAGTTTGAGTCCGCTACAGATAAACTTGTGCTGTGATGAATGAATTAAAATATAGGACACTGCAGGCCCAGGCCCTTCTGCCCATGATATTATGCCGACCTATATAACACTTGCAAAAAAAAAATTAAACCCCACTTCATAACCCTCTTTCATTCATGTGCCTGTCCAAGAGTCTTAGATGGTCTAATGTTCCAGCCTCCCCGACCATTCCTGACCAGGCATTCCAGGCACCCACAACTCTGTGTGTGAAAAAAACACGTCCCCCTAATCTCTCCAGTAAACTTCCCTCCCTTCACTGTGTATAGATGCCCTACTCCTGCCCTGGGAAAAAGGCACTGGCTGTCTGCCTTAGCAATGCTTCTCATAATCATACAGGCCTCTGTTAAATCACTGTTCATTCTTCTATGCCCCAGCTCTGCTAAACTTGCCTCATTAAACGTATTGTCCAATCCAGGCAACATCCTGGTAAATCTCCTCTGCGACCTCTCCATTGCTTCCACGCCCTTCACGACCAGAACTGAGCGCAATATTCCAAGTGTGTGCTCACCACAGATTTATGGAGCTTCAGCATGACACCTCATGACTCCTGAACTCAATCCCCCGACTAATGAAGCCCAGCATACCATAAGCCTCCTTAGCTTGCACGGCCACCTCAAGAGATGTATGGTTTTCGACCCAAGGTCCTCTGTCTTCCACGCTGAATAGATGATTCGACTGCCCCAGACTGTGCTTCACCTCACTGAAATCCACCCACCAAGTCCTTTTGCACTCTTTTTTATACATTTGGTTTCTAATTTTACACGGGCATGAAGGAAATGTATCTGAGATCTTAAAGGTTGCCCTCAGTCTTGTTGAAGGGTTTGGGCCATCCTTTTTCCTCCCACTGTCACTGTTCGATCCCTGTATTCAAGTTTATTATCATCTGATTCTACAAATGCAACTGACGAAACAGCGTCCCTCCCAGACCATGGCTCATGCACAAATACAGTACAGAAAATATTCAAAGTAAATACACGGTATGTAGGTATTTGGGAAGATTGTCATGGTTTACCGCTCATCAGACTTACAGTCTGTGGGAAGAAGCCTGGCAGTCCTGATTTTGATGTTCTGGTAACTCCTTCCCAATGGTAGTGAGTCGAAGATACCCACTGGATAAAAAGGGGCTTCTACAATTCCTTGAGCTCCCTGTAAATGTCGTCGATAGAGGAAAGAGAGACCCCAGTGATCATCTCAGCTGTTGACCCTCTGCATTGTCTTCTGGTCGGATGCTTTGCAGCTCCCATCCCGCACAAGGGTGCAGCGGGTCAAGACACCCTCACTTGTGCTCTTGTAAAAGGATGTCACCATCGGGGCCGTTAGCCTTGCCCTCCTCAGCAAGAGTAGGTGTTGCTGCGCCTTTCTGAGTAAGTGCTGTGAGTCCAGGATAGGTTGTCCCTTACACGCATGCCAAGGGACTTTGTGCTCCCCACTCTCTCCATGACGGAAGCGTTGATGTTGAGTGAATCCAGCGGGTGGATTTTTTTTACTCCAGATTCCAGGTTCTGCGGTGTCTCATGTTTGGAGGTTAACTTTCCAGGTGGGTCAGTTTTAAGATCACAGAAGTGGAATGAGGCCATTCAGCCTATCAAGTCAGCCCATGGCTGATTCACTATCCCTTTCATCCCATTCTCCTGCCTTGATCCCCTTTCTGATCAAGAACTTATCTACCTCCATCTTAAATATCCCCAAAGACCTGCCCCTCTCAACCACCCACGCCAATGAATTCCATAGATTCACCACCCTCTAATATTGTTCCTTATGAAATATATTCGACTTTCCTGCACATTTATAACTCCTGGGCCGAAATGCAACTTACTTTAAGCCTGTCATTTAGTGACATACTCATTTTAATGTAACTGTCATGCATTCAACACCACAAGGACAGCAGCTCTGAGCAATATTGAGTTTTGAATTAGGCATGCTGGCATTAATATCACTGGACAGCAATTTTTTTCAAAAGGTTTGCTTCCTGAAAAAAAAATTGGGGATTATAATCGACAAGCTGAACACAAAGATAATTTCAGATTTGCTGGATCACGTAGGAAGTTGGAGAAACATTAAATTAACTTTAATTGAATTTAGCCTGTTTAATCGCATAATGATGCTGACCCATCGCGTGAGTTCAACTGACCTGAAAATGTTTTGCTGCTGATTTTCATTTGTACTCGGCATCTGATGCCTCTCATGTCAGTGTCCAACAATAGTCGGCCGACACTGATGGATTTCAGTTGCCCTGATACCACTTTACCCTCTGTCGCAATGGCCCAGTGAAACCTTTCACCGTGTTCGTCACTGACTCCACCAAGACTAGCAGGAAATAAGAAAATGCATAAAATGAATTTTCAACGACATTGTTTTGTCTGCTTAAAAGTATGATGTTAAAATGTGACAGGCAATCACAAAAATAGGTCATATCTAAAAAAAAATACAGCACTTGACAGGAAAATTTTTAAATTATTTTACACGCAGAAAGGTTCAGGAAGCAAAATCTTGGTTGTCCAGTGGATGCAGAGGCTTCCCAAGCTGGAAGATGCAGGGAGGAGCTGCAGATGCACGTCAGGATGTTCCAATTAAAAATAACCAAGAGCTTGAGGAAAGTGCAAACCTTGCGTCAGAATCCGTCACGTTGGCTGGAGATTTTTTTTCCCTCAGCGATGAGGCAGAGTTAGCTGTCAGGTTGTGCTCAGAACCTCCCACATCAGCTAATTGCCGTGAAATGGCTAATGGCACAGAAAATTACTGAGCGGTAGAACATTTTTCACAGCAGCTTCTACATCTACCTTGACCTAATTAGCATCCCTCAGCAGGAAACCCATTGCCTGTCTTTTGGTGAAAGCAAATGGTGTGTATTCTGAGCTCTATCTCCAGGGCACACTGCAGAATGGTGCCACATATCTTCAAAGATTCATTTATTGTCATTTAATAGTACAGAATTTGTAATTTTACATGAAATTGCCTTCTGACAAAGAATCACCATTAGTTCGCCTGGAGCCCCTTACAGCTCGAGAGAAAGAGAAGCAGATTAGAGTCCCTTCAAAGTCACTGAGTGGATTCACATCCAGCGGTCCCACGACCTCTGGCACCGTACAAACTCCTGCTCAATATGTCGGCAGCCACGAGCTCCCAACGTGATCTGTACAGGCTTTAAACGGCCCATTACAGGAGCTGACGGTGGTGTATTTTAAATTTAAATGGTAATTTGGTATTAATTTGGCACCTGAGGTCCTTCAGGCACCTTCCCTTGCCCTCAGCACCCTCTCAAATCTTGGCTCCAATACCGGCAGGGGGGGTGGGGGGAGGGTGGTTTCCATGAGCTGGTCTCCAGCAGCACCCCCCCACCACCCACCCAACCGCGTCGCTGGCAGCTTGCGTGTCTGTGGTCACCGTTCCTGTAGGGTCCTCAACAGGGGGAGGGGGGTGTGTGGTTCCCCCGGTTCTGATGCCCTGCGCTGGTCTGCTCCTTCCCTGGAGGCCTCTGCCGAGCACAGGCGCCACATTTCTTCGGCGCAGGCCTCTGCGGCGGTAGGATTTTATTTCACTAGTGGCAGCGCTCCCATTACAGCAACTCTGGCAGTGTCACCAAAGTTTTTTTTTGGAGGAGTAACAGGATTTGGAGGGACTGTGAAAAGTGACGATAATTAGAATTTATTGTCAGAAACCATAAGTACAAATGCACTAAAATTCTTGCTGCAACCACACAGGTACCGTATATGCTGTTAAATAGGATGATCCTTGAAACTTCACCTTCAGATCACAGCTCATTCTTTACAAAGAGTCTAAAATTCTTCCCTTGGCGACGAAAACTCAACACCGCTGCCATCCTCCCACCGGCTCCTAGTTATCCGTGACGTCTCAGCGCTCCCCCATTCGCCTGGTCCACCTGCCGTCGGCTCTGTACAGGCTTTAAACGGCCCATTACAGGAGCCGACGGTGGTGTATTTTAAATTTAAATGGTAATTTGGTATTAAAGTATTGTGATTTGCTTTTTACCAACATCCACTGGTCAGAGGTAAGTACCAGATTTTTGATGGGGGAGATGGTTGGTCGTCATCTACAAAGGGTATCACTCTAAACCAACATTTTAGGTGTAAATTCCGGGGTCATCCTACGTGGGCCATCCTATACAATGGCATATACAGTACATAAAACACAACAAAGTTTTAAATAAGTTAATACAGTGCACCAGGAGAGACAAAAATTAGCTGCGGGAGTGCAAAAACAGTGCACAGATGCAGTAGTGTCTTGAAGTTGTGTTGATAGTGTCATACAGGGAGGTTTAAGAATTGTGGGCAGGAAGGAGGTGCTCATTCCCTGAAATGTCAGCAATATGTCTTTGCCTCCAATGCACCCTGCGAGGCCGGCTGTTCCAACATTTCTGGGGGAGGGGGTTTCCCCCACAATCACAGCATCCGCAGACTTTCATGTTTCACTTCAAAGTATGGATGCGCGGGTTGCAAAGTGTGCAGTCTTGGGAGAGTAGCCGACACCTAGCGCCCACACATCCCCTTGCCCCCTCCCCTCCCCTCCGAGGCCTCAAGCAAGCTGCACAAACTCTGGAAATGATGAGAGTGGCAATATGACAGGGCCAGGGACCCAGGGCTCGAACCCAGCACTGTCTGCAAGACATTTGTCAGCTTGGGATCCCTCTGGGTGTTCCTCCCTGAAGTGCCAGTTGTTGAAGTAGACAAAGACGATGTGGTCAAACAATAATCATGGCTTTTATTAGCAGAAACTCATGGTACAATAATGAAAGACAATTGGTGCATATACAGTTATATCCAAGGGGAGTGTCCTTAACAGTAGAGATAATGCACAGCCAATGTTAGTACAGCAAGGCTCGCCAGAGGGGAGACAGGCAGCTTGGCAGACATTCACCACACTCCCACCCTTCAGAAATGTGCAGGGTTTGTAGGTTCATTGGTGTATCTGGGGTCACTCTTGACTGTCCAGCTTTGCAGATCACTGGAGAACAAAGAGATCCCCTCACGAATAGATGCCCACGGCTTTGTGTTATGTCCTGCAGATTCGTAATTAATTTTAAAAATCTTTATTAATTTCACCTCCAAAATCTGAAATGTTTTCTAATTGTTAAACAGTAAACCAAAACTGCATTCTCTACACAAACATAGTAACCATGTAAGAGCTGAAATTAAGTTTACCCTCAGAGGTAAAGTGGTTTTGAAAACATTAATTGAATAAAGTAGAAGGCCTATTTAGATGAACAAGGACTGAAATGTTATGTGGGTAGGAGGAGCATTTAACTACCACATCCAAATCTAATGACTGTAAAATCTCAACAAAATAAGCATAGAAATTGTCTTATGACAATGAAAGCAATTTTAAGACAGTGGCTGCTAATTTCACAAGGTCAGCAATGAAAGTAACTAATTCCATTTTCAATATTCCAACAACAGAAACATCAAGCCACGGGTGGCACGGTTAGCGACCCTGCTTTGAATCCCATGCTGTCTGCAAGGAGGTTGCACCTTTCTCCCCGTGTCTGCGTGGGTTTCCAACGGGTGCTCCGGTTTCCTCCCACCCTTCAAAAACCTACAGCAGTGGTTCTCAACCTTTTTCTTTCCACTCGCATCCCACTTTAAGTAATCCCTGTGCCATCAGTGCTCCGTGATTAGTAAGGGATTACTTCCGGTGGGATGTGAGTGGGAAGGGAAGGTTGAGAATCACTGCTCTACACCCAATTGTTACTGAAATATTTTCCTTTGAGAAAAATTGTCGGTGGCCCATTTCCTTTGGAGTAATGAAACTGTGCACATAATGAGGCAATTAAAAGATTGGTTTTCAAACTTTTTCTTTCCACCCATATCCCACCTTAAGCGATCCCTTACTAATCACAGAGCACCGATAGCATAAGGATTACTTAAAGTGGTATGTGGGAAAGAAAAAAGTTGAGAACCACTGACGTACAGGGTTTGTAGTTAATTTGGGAGGCCCAGGCTCATGAGTTGGAAGGCCTGTTACTGTGGTATATATCTAAATTTAAAGACCTGGTTATTTTGAGTGATTTGTCCTTCTTAACATGGGATGACAGCCGAAACACACCAGCTCCCAGTGTAATTGAGAAAAAAATATAATTCCCTAATCACTGAGGGCTCTGCAGTTTCGGAAAGGGGTAAAGAGTTCTGTTCTCCAAGAAAGTGAAGGAAGGTGGTTTTGGACACAAGTTGCTCATGACACAGGGAAATGGCCTGCTGAAACCGCTGAGAGCTCCGATAGCCTTCCCAATGACAGGAATTGGCCAACCCCAGGAGCTTCCCACCACCAGTGTCCTGAATCAGCTTTGTCTACCTCAGTGTGAAGCATTTGGAGCCTCAAACCTGGGAGAAATGCTGAGGGTGGTCAGGCAATGAGAGGGAAGAGTCCCATCAGAGTCCCAGACTCCTGAAACATGATGCGAAGCTGGCAAATGTTCATGTGTGTTTCCGAGCCTGTGACAAAGTGGAGGTGATGGTCACAGTTTTGCTGTCCTTTGTTGCTTCGTACCAAAGGAGGTCTCTGTTCTGTCCTGTTTGTATCTTGTACTTGTATTGCAGAGAGTAATTACTGAGAACACCAAAATGTTAGCAATGAATGTTGAGTGAATTATGTCCTGTGCCATTTGTTGGAGCTTGTCCCCTCCAAAGCTGTGTGGCCAGGCCCGGCATTGCTTCTGGTTGTGGGCTCATTGGGAGTAGTCCCCTCTCCCCTTCAACCCTGCTTCCCACAGCACCAGGAAGACTCCTCCTCTCCACAAACCTGCTTCTCTCTTTCTCATACACTCACTCTATCCCTCTCTCCCCCCTCTATCTCTGACACTCTCTCCTCTGCCTCTGTCCCCTTTCTCTCTCTCCCTCTCCCTTTTCTTGCTATACCTCTGCCTCTCCCTCTTTTCTCTCTCTCTCTCCCTCTCCCTTTTCTTGCTATCCCTCGGCCTCTCCCTCTTTTCACTCTCTCTCCCTCTTTCTGTCTCTCTCCCGCTCCTTTTCCCCCTCTATCTCGTACTCCCTCCCACCATTCTCTCTCCCTCTCAAAATTGTGCCTCCCCGCACCCAGTGCATCAGTAGAAGTGAACAAGGGGTATTGCTTGGGAGGGGGTGGGCATGGGGCAGGGGCTGAAGATTTCACCCTCGCTCCCTTCTATCCCACGGCTGATTTAAAGCGGCGATTCTTTGGGACTTACAAATGCTCCTGAACTTACCTGCACGTTTCCTCTTTAAACCCTCAATATGTACAAAACTTGGAAAGTTTGAAGCCTTGCCCCCATGGTTACTTTCGGAGGGGGGCCCTTCTCCCACCCCCTCACCTTGTGGTGTTTGCCATCTTCATTCTGTTTACTGTGTAACATGCTGTGTGTTTGTTTTCATCGTCCTTTTACATGCTGCCTCTAGCCAAGGGCGCTGAGAGCAGTGCTGTAAGGAACCAGTCAGGTGCTGTGCCTCAGGCCGAGGTGCATCAGTCTCCGCATCCTCCGCCTCCTGTACTCTGTAAGTTGTCTGGGCATGCTGTGTTCTTGCATCTCACATTGCTGCCTGTGTGTGCGCTACCAAATCGCAGGAAGTGGCCATTCATAAAAAGAAACTACACGCCTCTCCTTTTATCCGACAGATCACTGGAGTGCAAAACCCCCTCACCAATAGGTGCCCACGGCTTTGTGTCACGTTCTGCAGATTTGTAATTAAAGTGCAGTCAGATTTTTTAAAAAGTCTTTATGAACTTCACCCGCAAAATATTCTAATTGTGAAACAGTTAACCAAATATGCATTCTCCACAGGAGCTGGAAACAAAGTTCACTCTCACCAGGAAGTGGTTTAGAAAACATTAATTGAATACAGGAAGTGTTTCGATGTACCCAGACTGGGTAGGGGGAGGAATTAACACCCCCCCCCCCTCCAAATCTAATAGCTGTTGAATTTGGTCAAAAACTTAAATGGGACATCATCCCAGCTCTCCCAAAATAAACAGAGCCATTGTCTTATTAAAATGCAAGCAATCCTAAGGCAGAGTCAGCAATGAAAGTAGCAAATTCCGTTTTCGGTTCTCTAACTGCTGAAACCTCAAGCCCCGGGGCAGCGGCGGCGTTAGCGTGATGCTACAGCAACGCCAGCGACCCCGGGGATCGAATCCTTCCATCCATCAAGAGTTTGGACGTTCTCTCCCTCCCCCCCCCCCCCCAAACCGAGGGCTGCGGTTTGCTCCAAAACTGCGCAGGGTTTTGCAGGTCAATTGGGCAGCCCGGGTTTTCAATGGTGGGAATCAGCCTCTACTGTGTTATAAATAAGGAAGCACCAGTTGGCTCTGAGGGAGTCTGGCTGGAATGCGGAGACCCTCACAGCTTTTCGTATCAGTTACCAGAGCAGGATCTCAGCTGATCAGTGTGAAAGCAACTCATAAAGGGACCCCAAGTTGTAGCAGAGAATTTCCACGCCAGCTGCTTTTGTCCAGATCAGCTTAGTGAAGTTCACTGGTGTATTTACACAGCGCTATTTTAAAATTCCTCACTTCTGGGGTTATTTACCAACTCTCAGCTACCTGAAAGTAAAGCATTCGTTCTGTGCATTAAAGAATTTAGCATCAAACTACTCGTGTTCCATCAAACTACACATGTTCAACATTCAGCTATTTGTAAGGGCAAATCGAACAGTGTTGTGCTAAGACAAGGGGCAGGAGTTTTCTTTTTGTAGATTTTGTTAGCCGATTCCAGCCATTCAAACCTGCGAAGGCCTAATTTTACCCAGTTTAGCCTGCAACACCTTGGAGAGCGGGAGGAAACCGCAGCACCCCGAAGGAACCCCAATGTAGACACGGGGAGAACGTGCACACTCCTCATGGGCAGTACGGGTCGCTGGTGCACAAGCGCTCACCGCGACACGAACCGTGCCGCCCTGAGTTGAAGGAGTGGTCATTCGATCCAATCTCAATCCAACAGTCCAAGAGCTTTATACCAAAGTATTTAAATAGATTATGGAACATGACAGTTCTGGAATTTGAAGAAGTCTGATCGATCAAACTTTCAGCTAGAATCTAAAACGTATCAGTTTATTGAATGATAATGTGGGATTTATTATGAATGGCCCAGACCTTCAAGCTGCATGTTCGTCTGCTTCAATACTTCCAGCTTAAACCATTGGGACTGTTTTGTGTTGTCCTCACCCTGAGGTGCAGGACTTCATATTTGAAGTTGCATGACTTGTGATTTTGATGTCAGGTGATTGGGGCCACAAAGCACACACTCTCCGGGATGTGGTTACGAGCTCAGGACTCCCTGGTGGAGGGTAGGAATTAAAAAAGCTGATCATCACAGCCATGGACCCCATCCCGGCATGGAAACCCTTGGTAGGTCCACAGAACATTTGTCTGTCTGCCCCATCCATCAAAAAGGTGACTTTACCTTTTATAGACCCTCTGTTCTGGCTGGGCAACCTCCATTCCCACCAGGTCTCATGAGGGGGCTGTTCCAGACCAGTCCCACCAGGACCAAAGGGTTGACTGTTCCAGAACTTTCCCTTCAGGTCTTGGGGGAGTGACTGACCAAGACCATCCCCACCATATCCCAGTGGGTGACTGCCGCAGTCCATCCCCACCATATCCCAGTGGGTGACTGTTCCAGACCATCCCCACCACATCCAAGGGGGTGACTGCCGCAGACCATCCCCACCATATCCCAGTGGGTGACTGTCCCAGACCATCCCCACCATATCCCAGTGGGTGACTGTCCCAGACCATCCCCACCATATCCCAGGGGGTGACTTCCCCAGACCAACCCCACCATATCCTAAGTGACTTCCCCAGACCATCCCCACCATATCCTAGGGGGTGACTTCCCAAGACCATCCCCACCATATCCTAGGTGACTTCCCCAGATCATCCCTACCATATCCTAGGGGGTGACTTCCCAAGACCATCCCCACCATATCCCAGTGGGTGACTTCCCCAGACCATCCCCACCATATCCCAGTGGGTGACTTCCCCAGACCATCCCCACCATATCCCAGGGGGTGTCTTCCCCAGACCATCCCCACCATATCCTAGGGGGTGACTTCCCCAGACCATCCCCACCATATCCTAGGGGGTGACTTCCCCAGACCATCCCCACCATATCCTAGGGGGTGACTTCCCAAGACCATCCCCACCATATTCCCGGGGTGACTGTTCCAGACCATCCCCACCTTTGGGTGTGGGAGGGCCAGAAGAAGTGCTGATGGGACTGGCTTGATCGATAATGATTGGGTCCTTCCAGGAGCTTAGTCCAAGGGCAAAAGGGCAATGTAATGCATCTCAGAGGCAAGCTGAGGTAATTGGCCTATCCCAAGGGATATTTGGGAGTCAGCAATCCTGGCAGCTTCCGTTGCCTTGTCCTCCATGCACAGTGTAGCGTTGTGGCAGTTAGTGCCACTGCCTCACGACTCCAGGAGTCCCAGGTTTGATCCTGAACTCTGGTGCTGCCCTTGTGATCCTCCCTCGACCCAAAAACTTGCCGGCAGGTTATATTGCCCTTAACATCGGAGTGCAAGGAATGGGGCTGATAGGATTGCTCTGATGCTGAAGGGCCGAATGATCACCCATGTCTTCTGATGATAATGATCCCACCAAGATTCAGACCCATTGATGCATCCCCAGCGCCTTCCAATGCCGATGGCCTTGCATTTTAGTGGGATAAGAAGGGAGACAGTTAATTGTCCAGAATAGTCCGGCACCAACTAGAAGGGCTTGTTTCTATGTTGTAATGTTCTATGGTTCTGTTGGCCAGAATAATAATTTAGCACAGACTAGATGGGCCGAAGGATGTGTTTCTTTTACTGCAGAGGCTCCAAGTCCTGGGCTTGGCAACTCTCACTTTGCTCCAAACAGGCAGACAACAATGGGAGGTCTCATTGGGTAGTTAGCTTGGCGGAGGGGTCGGAACCATCCGTTCAAAGTGTGTGCCGTCGAGAGGCTTTGTCAGTGGGCATTTGGCACCAAAATTGGGTTCATGCAGCTTTAAAGGTCATTCATCAGCTCCATTGATTCAGTGAAGCACGCCGCATTTGTCCTGATCATCTCCAAAGCTTCCGATATTTCAGATCCGGTGTCGGAGCTGGTTGCCCAGGTCTGGAGGGAAACCTGACACCGAATCCGAGTTAGCGGAAAACTGCACGGAGCTTCGGAGAACCAGTCATCTGTTTAAAAGCAAATGCTGTATTCTCAACCCTTGCTTAATTGTGAAAAATGTTGAACTGTCGGTTTAAAACGAAGACGGCCACTGTGCTCAATTGGACATGATGGATAGCTGACCGGAACAGCGCTGGTGAGCCAGGGGCCCAAAAAGAAACATCGTGTCTGCAGCATCGGGCTGCTGGTTTGGGGGGAAGGAGGGGGGGGTGGGTGGGGTTCCACGGCTGTCCCGGTCAGGGGTCCTTGTCTAAGGAAGATGTCGATAAGACCGATCGGATTCATTGAGAAGATGTTGCCCCAGCTCAGGGAAGAGAGGAGCTGAAATCTCTGGCTTTCCTTTTGTGTTGTGATGTGTATTGGCCAGCTCCTTGACACAATGAGGTTCAGTTACCACCTGACCACAACTTCTACTGCTCTGGTCCGAAGGCCAATTGTGCAAAATGCTTTCTTTATTTTTCCTGCGAAACCTAACACAGTATCTCACTCCTATGAAGGTTTTTTGCCACCATATTACAAATTCGGAGAATACCTAGCCCTTCCCACGTTGAATCCATTAACTTAGTTCAGATGAGGTGTCCTCAAAGCGTCTCGGAATGAGATTGCAATTTAACCCCAACTCCCTCCTTTAAAAAAAAGTCAAGTCTCTTAAAAGAAGCTGAACTGGGTCCAAAAGACTGAGGCGTTTTGTCGCTCCTTGTTATATCAGCCGTCTCACCGAACCGCAGTGAGCTCTGTTGCGGGTTTCACCCAGGACGCGGTGGGATGGGTTCTCTTCAGTGCAGCCATCATTTTGACCGCCTCGAATAAAGGCCAAGGCAAAAGCAGAGGTGGGAATGGGTTCGGGGTGGGGGGGTAGAATCTGCATCTGGCATCGCTACACATGCCCATAGTTTTGAATGAACAAGTGCAGGAAAGATCTCTGCAGTTCAGGGCTGTGAATGGAAGCCCAGGCACCTTCAAGATCACACACAAAGGGTTAGTAATTGGTCCTCATTAAAAGAAAAAAATGTATATTTTTACAAAGCAGAGGGAATATACAAAAGGTCGACAGATACACTTTCCAATGATCCACAGAGCAGTTTAATATCCATTTTGTGGTTCCCGCCCATCCTGGTTGTACCTGGAACCCACTTCGATCACTGGTAGAAGGTTCAGGTGAAGAGTTGCCTTCCTTCAATGTACATCCAGAGCCAGAGATAGTTTCAGTAAAAGTCTTTCATCTGCTTTAAAGAGATGCATATTTCCAAAATGATGATATACGGTGACCCTATTGCTATTGAATCGAGTGCAGGATGTCCCTGGGAGTATTACTGAACTATCCTTCTGTGTTACCGATCACACTGGGAAATTATTACAATCTCAGGGGTTCTTGATTGGAATTAATCTCCTTGGACCATAGCTTGTTCCTGCCTCTTATCTTTAACGAAGACCTTCAGGCAGTGGGTTGAGCTTTTATCGGGGTGGAGGGGGGAGGAAGAGGAGGGGGTGAATGGGGAAAAGCCCCATTTATATCATGCGGTAGTTGCGCAAGTCCATTGAGGAGAGGCTTCCTTAGACAACCCGTCATTGATGGTCAGTCGAAAATTAACACCTTCCATTTTGGCTTAAAATCCTTGAGAGTCTGTGTAACTGGCTAAAACGCATGATGCTTGTTACTATAGGACAGAGGAACCCGATTAGGCCATTCGGCCCATCAGGCCTGCCTTGCCTTTCGTTCGTTTCGTCCCACTCTCCCCGTAACCCTTTACACCCTGACGAATCAAGCATTCAATCTACCTGATGACTCAGCCTGTTGCAACGAATTCCAGCAATGTAAAGAGGAAAAAAAATCCCCAAAATGCTTACCAAGTTGTTAATCAAAATCGTTCCTGCCAAATGGAGTATTTTTTTCCCCCCAAGAGAGACGAGAGGTCCTGGCTGCCAGGAACCTAAAGTTTAATGCTAGTTGCTGGAGCCCGACCTGTGGGCTTTAACTGATGCAGTGTTTAGCGTCCATTTCCAACAGGCTCAGAATTACTGTTGTATGTCAAACTGTGGGCAGATTTTCCCACTGTATAATTGTTTTGTGGGGGTGGGCGCTGGTGGAATGGGGCGCGGGGGCAAATGGCAAACTTCATTAAGTGTGGTCACGTGTGCAAATCCAAACCTTGGGGCAGCATTCGACAAGGGCACTTGTGAAATGTCCTTTTGTGCAAGTCCGGGACCTGTTCTGCAGTGTGTGAACTGTCCTCTCTCTCTCTTTCTTCAGCCACTTTCTCACTATCAGTGTCTTATTTCCTTTCCTTGTTCAACATACGGGAAAACATTGGTAAATATCATGTAATAGCAAATACTTTTTATTTTAAAGTTTGCCTTCATAACCAACAGCACAGAGCATTGATGCCAGATGTGTACGTGTGTGTGTAATGTCCATTTGTATTTCGATTAAGCTCTGGAGGTCCCATTTCATTCCATGTCACCATAACGTATATTTCAGTTCAATTTTCCGCAGGCATTGTTTGTTCAGCTTTTCATGCAGCCTCTGTTCGTTCCTGTTACTTAGCTGCAAAGTTTACAGATGTGCTTTGCAGTGTGCGGAGAAGGTCAGGCACCTTCCCTGAACACGAAGCCCCCCCGAGTGCTACCACGCAGCCACCGATGCCTCCTCTCATTCCCTCCTCTGTTCCTAGTAAGTAAGTGTGTTACTAAAGCCCGCTGAGCATGCAGCCCACTCAGAGCATGCAAGTCCCGAATAGCCGTTGGGTATCATTTTTGTGCTGCGTTTTATTTTTTTAGCAAATGGGGCTGATGGCAAGGATGGGTTTGAGGCAAAATCTCTTCTCATCCCTGGTGGGCGAGGGTGACATCACTGGCACGTGGAGGATGCATTTTGGTTTTAAACGAAGTCTGCAGGTGCTGGGGTTGATTGAGTGCGATACGTGAACGTGTTAAAACTCAGCAATTCACTGGGGGATAGCTGTGGGTGAGCAGAGAGTAAGGATTTGGGGGAGGCAGGGAGACAGGCTATGGGATAACAGGGTGGGCTGTGGGATAACGGGGCAGAGGCTGCGGGATAATGCGGGGCAGGGAAGTCTGAGGTAATGGAACAGACGGTGGCTGTGGGATAACGGGGCAGAGGCTGGGGATAATGCGGGGCAGGGGAAGTTTGGGATAGTGGAATGGACAGTGGCTGTGGGAAAACGGGGGGTGGGTGGGCTGTGGGGTAATGGAGCAGAGACTGTAGGATAATGGGGGACAGGGGAGGTCTAAGATAGAAAGGACAGTGGCTGAGGGATAACGGGGGTGGGTGGGCTGTGGGGTAATGGAGCAGAGGTTGTAGGATAATGGGGGACACGGGAGGTCTGAGAAAGAATGGACAGTGGCCGTGGAATAACGGGGGTGGGTGGGCTGTGGGGTAACGGAGCAGAGGATGTAGGATAATGGGGGACAGGGGAGGTCTGAGATAGAATGGACAATGGCTGTGGGATAACGGGTAATGGAGCAGAGGCTGTGGGATAATGCGAGGCAGGGGAAGTCTGAGATAATGGAACGGACAGTGGCTGAGGGATAATGGGAGATGGGCTCTGGGGTAATGGGGCAGAGGCTGTGGGATAATGTGGGGCAGGGGAAGTCTGAGATAATGGAACGGACAGTGGCTGAGGGATAATGGGGGGTGGGCTCTGGGGTAACGGGGCAGAGTCTGTGGATAATGCGGGGCAGGGGAAGTCTGGGATAATGGAATGGACAGTGGCTGTGGGAAAACGGGGGTGTGGATGGGCTGTGGGGTAACGGAGCAGAGGCTGTAGGATAATGGGGGACAGGGGAGGTCTGAGATAGAGTGAACAGTGGCTGTGTGATAACGGGGGGGGGTGGGCTGTGGGGTAACGGGGCAGAGGTTGTGGGATAATGGGAGCAGTGGAGATCTGGGATAATGGAACAGTCAGTGGGTGTGGGGTAATGGGACAGTGGCTGTGGGGGGCAGGGGGCTTGGGGATAAGAGGGGATAGACAGAGGCTGTGAGAATGGGAGGATGTGTGGAAAATGGGTGGGATAATGGGGGTGGGCTGTGGGATAACGGGACGGGGAGCTCTAGGATAACAGGGAATAGTAAGAGACAGTAGGATTACGGGAAGAGGTCTCTCACTCCCTCCCCGCTGCTCTCCACCGTGCGACCACCCAGACGATCTTCCACAAGCTCGCGTCCTTCCTGGCTACCTGTCCCCGCCTCCAGCTTGTACCCTGTGGTCTCTAACCGTGTCCTAAGACGCTTTCCCGGCACACCCGGTTATCAGAACATTTTGGTTTCTGAGCACACGGTTTAATTTGTGGAGGAGATTATTTCTGTTGAGAGCCATGATATTTCCAGGCTAAACAGAGCAACGTTCACCTGGGTTGAATTAAATGAACTGCACTGCCATCAGCAGGCACACAATTACATTGCCATTTGTGAGGAGAACCTTTTTTTTGCCGAAGTAGCTGCCTTTGCTCCCAGACAGCGTGTCTGCCGCTCTACCTCACAAATCCGAAACCTGAACACTCATTGAAATTAAAGGAGGATTTCAGCCATTGAGGACTGCTGTCTCCCTCCTGGACCAAGCAATGCTGTAACCACATTGGTAAACAAGGAATTCTGCAGAGGCCGGTGAACTGGAGCACACAAAGGAACTCAGCTGGTCACCCGGCGTCCATGGGAAGCAGCTGGCAAGTCAACAGCTCGGGGTCTGGACCTCCCTCATCAGGGATTGCCAAACACCTGATGAAGAAACTTGCCATCCCTGGGGAAGGGCGCAGGCGCGAGATGTCGACGGCCTGATTGCTTTCCATGGGCACTGTATGACCTGCCGAGTTCCTCCAGCATTTTCTGTGTCTGGTTTCCATTGGGGGCTCCTCCTCCTTTCAGCTTCTGTGACCCCAAGCTGTCAAGTGCTCTTCACCCTCCAGTTTTCTTTTCAAAATGTATTTATTGAACATCAAAAACAACTTCGTACACATCGCACTGCGCACCTAATTTCATTTTTTAACATACACAAACATAAAGCAGTAAAATCTGTGGACACCGTGATTGAAGTAAAAACTCAATGCTGTAGAAACTCAGCAGGTCAAACAGTGCCTCTATGCAGCAAAGGTAAAGATAAAGAACCGACGTTTCGGGCTTGAGCCCTCCATCAATGTGTGGAAAAGTATTGGTAGGTGTCCAAACAGAGGAGTAGGGGAGAACGTGTGGCAACAGTCACAGAGACCTCCCAATAGCCAAGCATTTCAGTTTTGTGTCCCACTCACGCGTTCACTTGTCCGTCCATGGCCTTGTGCACTATCCCACCAAGACCATCCCCAAATTGGAGGAACAGCATCTGCTTTTCTGTCTGGGTACCCTCCAGCCATCGGCATTAACAAAGACTTTTCCAGTTTCTGTCCCACCCCCTCTTCTCCATCCATCACCTCCTGCCCTTGCAACCACCCCATCCCCTCTACTCCTTTGTTTGGAGGCCTGCCGACATTTTCCCATACCTTAATGAAGGGATCAAGCCCGAAATGTTGATGATGTATTTTTACAAACAAGGACACTGTTTGAGTTTTTCCAGCTTTATGTTTTTACAAACATTCACATACACGCTTAGATAAATGCCTGGCCTCTCCACCTCCTGACTACCTCAGCCCCTTTGCTGACAATATCATCGGTATGTCGATTGCACTGGTACAACATCTCACATTTAAGTGTTTTACTCTATAAGCACATGTAATTCAGAGGGGGAAAAACGCATAAAAGGGTTGCCACTTGTGGAAACATTTTCCAGTGGACCCTCTTAGTGTGTATTTGATCACCCACCAGTTCTTCACCGACTCGCTCTTTTAACATCCCTACCCTCGTGCTCAGTTCTCCCTGTCCTGCCCCAATGAAGTTTCACACGGTGCTTGCCCTCCCTCCCGAAGGCAGCCAACTCCCTTTGTCCACTGGCCTCCCTCTCTTACCCTCAAAGACAAACCTCCCGTTTGGTCAGCTGACCAGTTCAACAGAGGAGAGCTAAAAGACACTACTTCTTTTGCAGAAGAAACCTGAACCTCTTTACTGCAAAAAAGAGGCACATTTTAAGTCCAGAGATTCAAGATTCTTTTATTATTGTGTAATAAAACAGAAAATGTAATGTTGCACAAATTTTCCTTTAGCCTGCCGTAAGTTGGAGAAAGATACACCATCAGCAGAAATTGCCTGGCACCTCTTACAGTCAGAGAATGAGAAGCAGAGGAGAGATCCCCCCCCCCCCCCCCACTGAGTCACTGAGTGAGAGGATTTGCCTCCAGCCTTCCTGCAGCCACACAGACTCCAGTCCAAACCATCAGCAACCTGAGCTCCAGATCCGAACCTCCGACGTGATCAGGGAGCCCTCGGCACCCCCTCGCATCCTGGTTCTGATACCTGGTACCCCTTCAGCCAACTTCCAGCAGTCCGCAGCCCGGTGCGAGTCCCTTGCCTGCAGCCCGCGTCAGTTCCTCACCTCAAGTCACCAACAGCCTGTATGTAATTCAGCCGCAGAGCCCCTCGCTGGTCTGTTGGCGTGGTCATCGCCCTGTCGGGTTGTCTCCTCTTTTTCCTGCTCCCTCCCCCCCCGCCCCCCATTTTCCAGTGCCCTGCACCAGCCCTCTGCTTCCCCAGAGTCTGAAACCCCTCGAGGCCGCTACCGATTATGGGCTCTGCCATATTGGGTCAAGACCCCGCGGTCATAGGACTTTAAAATAAACCACCGTCGGCTCCTTTAACAGGGCATTTAAAGCCCATCAGCAACTAGACTGGGCAGTAGGACCCTGCAGAGCAGGGCTGTGTCTCCTCTCCTCGCTCTGTGTGGGTCTGTGCCAGTGGCAGCGCAGCCATCATAGTTACCCCTACAAAATGGGATAGTTCTACCAACCCGGACACAGTGGGATCAGAATTAAGGCAATAATAATCTGAAAGATTGAATGAAAGGCACCAGTTCATTCCAGTGATCCAATTCACTGCCACAATCTCTTCAGAGCACCCAGATCATGACTCTTAAGGCCATTGTCTGGATTTATGGGGAAAACTACAACAAATTATTCAACAGTGGGAACTAGTGTGCCGTGTAACAGCAGCGCTGTTGCTGATACGGAAGCGTAGAGAGCAGGGAGTGGAGACGCCGTGCTCCTGCAAGGTCCAACTGCCAGTCACACTGCATGGGCTTTAAATGGCCTGTTAGTGGAGCCACCGGCTTTATTTAGAAACAGCACGACCGTGGGGTCTGCACCCACTGATCGGTGGCAGCCACAAGGGTTTGCCGACTCCAGGGAAGCAAAGGACTGATGCAGGGCACCAGAAAATGGGGAGACAGTCCCCTCTACCCCCCCCGCCCCCCAACTTTGAGAAGGAGAAGTGGAGAGGATGACCCAAAGGACGCTGGCAACAGCAGCAGACCATTGAGGGCTTCAGCGGCTGGAGAACGCGCGGGCGACTTGAGGAACCCGCGTGGAATGCTGGCGACTGTGGTCGAGGGATTCACTCCAGGCTGCAAACTGGCTGAAGGGGCCGGAAGCGGGACATGAGAGGGCGCTAAAGGTTTCCTAATTGTGTTAGAGGTTCGGATCTGGCATGCTCGAGCTGCCGATGGTTTGGGCTGGACTCCGTGTGGCTGCGGCAGCGCTGGAGGGGATGCCCAGATACTCGGTGACTCTGAGGGAACTTTCTTTTGCTTTTCCATCTTGAGGCAATTTCTGCTGATGGTGAATCTGTCTGCCTTCAGGCAGACTAAGGCAATCCTGAATCTTGGGAGTCTATAACAGGAAGCTGTGATGTCAGTGCAAATTTCAGTCATTCTTTCAAAGGGGATTTTTCCAGCAGTAATGGTCCCGCTGTGGTGAGGAAAACTTTGGCTTGCTTGTGTTGATATTGTACAGTTTGTGTCATCACCCATCTCTTCGTCTTCCATCCTCAGCGCCAACATTTACAGACCTCTTACAAAGTGTGCGCAGAGGGTCTGCTCCCCTTCCAGAAGCTGAGTCCTGTCAGCCTGTGCAGACACCGCCTCCCGCTCCCTTCACCTCCATCCCTTGTAAGTTGCTATCCGGAGCTTCCGGCCTGGACCGCTGCTTTGTGCGCGGAAGGCTCGGAAAACGTAGTGCGCTCATGGTTTGCGAAAGGCACATGACTGGCGTGGCTTTGGTGGGCTCAAGATGACCTGGCGACAGCCAGTTGCCTCTGAATGTCGCTTTGTTGCTTATGCTATGATTCTGATGGGTCCGGGAGAGCTGCACCAGCAGGAAGGTCCATGCAAGCGAGCCCAGTTTACTGAGAAAGAACGTAGATGCTGTGGCCGACGGCAATACGTGCTGGAGAAACTTGAACCTGAGCCCTTTGTCAGGTCTCCACCTATGATCTTACCCTCTGCTCCTTCCCCTGCCCCTTTCTCCTCCCTCTCTTCTCCTTCCCCACCTTTTTATTGAGATTTCTTCTTCCTGACAAAGGGCCCAGGCCCAAAACGTTGGAGACTCTGCACTCCATATGACTACTGCTGAATGTCTCCAGCACGTTTGTGTATTGCAAGCAAAACCCGTTAGGAATTTGGCTCCAGCTGAACTTTGAAAGGGAAAATGGCATTCAGCACTGTGTAAAAGGGGACGAGGGATCGGACCAACCACCATGTTTTGGGACGCACCTGATGATTTCAACTCGGTATGAGTTGACGGTGGTAGCGAGGTGATGTAAATCGCGTTTTGAGCAGCAAAGGTGAAACCCCTGTTCTCCATTGCACTGAGCACCCAATGCCCTGCCCTCCACTCCCCCTCACCACTGCCAGTGACCTCTGCAGAAGTATTGTGCCTCACCTCACCCTGAGAACCGTAGCACAGCATAGAAACAGGCCATTCAGCCCATGTGTGCCAAACTATTAATCTGCCTGACTTGCACTCAGTCCATAGCTGCCCATTTTAATTTATTTGATTTTTAAATTTTTTTAAAAATTTAGATGTACAGCACAGGAACAGGCCTTTCTGGCCCATGAGCCCGTGCCGCCCAATTAATCGGCAACCCCGGTTTTGAACGTTTGGAGGAAACCCACGCAGGCACGGAGAAAATGTACAAACACCTTACAGATAGCACCAGATTGGAACCCCGGTTGCTGGCGCTGTAACAGTGTGGCGCTAACTGAGTGATCGGACAAGATACTCTACGGGCTGGTCCTCTGGGCACAAGATGCAATCACACGCTCTACTGGGATATAAGGTGTAAGAAAACATACTTGGGTTGTTTATTGGGTTGTTGGAAGCTGAGCAGCTTTTCTCTAAGCAGCGTGTTCCTAGCAGAGCTATAAGGGCACAGCTCGCACGCCATTGAAAGACTGGCCTTCAATCAGACGAGCTGGCTAGCATGCTCAAACAGGTCGCCCTTGGAGATTCCATCTTACCAGCGTCAGTGGATGATATTCCATCGCCATGTACATCTAATCTCTGGATAACAAATGTAACCTCTTTTTTCAAACCTCCCCCCCTCCCCCACTTATTATATTGACCCCTTTGTTGTTATTGGACAGTTTAGAAGTGTTGTCCATGTCTTACCCCACCACCACGACTGGGGTTCATTTTATAGCAGTGATGGATCTGAGGAGAACAGCGAGTTCAAATTTCAGATATCTTGTCAGAGTGCATATATGGCAGCAGATTCTTTATCCCGTGGGCCGGGCAGAATTTCTGCTGGTGCTCCATACGAGTTAATCGGGGAATGCCTTGCATTGGACTTGCAGATGGCTCTTTGTTACTCTTGCATTCAACTTCTGGGACCCAGTGACTAACTCCAATGCACCAGACTTGTTCCTCGTAAAAGAGACATTGCTTGCTGGCTGTCTTTGTAGTGTTCATTAGTTAACCTCCATTTTAGATGAGAAATTGCACTTGTTATTGAACCGGCGAGAGGGATTTTAATTGTACATTGATTCGAATCTGCATGGATCGGTTGTGGATGGTGAAAAGAATGGAACTGGTAGGCCCCAATGCCAGGAATGCACAATTCCAGCACATTTTGTATCCACATCCCCAACATTGTTACGCAGCCCATTTGAGTGCATTTAAAATCCACACCAATTCCTGTGTCGATGAAGCCCGCAGAGCACGTCTAGGTATAATGGAATCTTTTTCAATATTTTTATTAACATTTTACATCTAAAAATAAAAGGAAAGGTTCCATTATTGTCATGTTATACTACATTGAGAATGTAACATACATGAAATGCTTTAATTTTTGTCGACCGAAAGGCGGTGAGTGAATCGCCACTTTGTCCAGCACCCCTCACAGTAACCTGGTGTTCCTGGGCTGTCTCCCCTCCAAGCACTGGCCAGGCCTGTGCCTGCTTAACTTCTGAGATCAGGCAATCCCAGATTAAAGTTCAAAAGATACATTATACTTAAATCATATCATTACATCCAAGGTACTCCACATTTTAATCTCCATATTGATATATATATTAAAAAAAGGAAAATCTAAACCCAGAACCAAGAAAGAAGTTGGCCAAAATAAAAAGGAAGACAGAATTCTTGTCAGTGTGATAAATCACCCCATTAGTCAACAGTTCTACCTTCATAACAAAAATTATAAAAGTAATTCAAAAAGGCTCCCCTCAAATCGGAAATTGACTACCAAATCTTCTCTAAGTTTAAATACGACACGATGTCACGTAGCCATTGAGCGTGATAAGTCGGGGTAACATCCCTCCATCTGAGCGATGCCACCCGCCTGGAATCTTTCCAGAGGAATCTTTCAAGAGACTATTAGATGGATGAATGGAACAGAGAAAAATGGAGGGCTATTCAGTAGGTACATTCTAGGCAGTTGGTAGAGGAGATTGGCATAATACTATGTGCTGAAAGGCCAGTACTGTGTTGCAAATTCCTGTGTTCTAATGGTGTGCTAGGCACTTGGATCGGTGAGGTGCTTTCCTCGGGCTGGTGACGTGGCACAGTTTAACCTTTTCTTTCATTTGCTTTGCTATCAATGGCTGTCCAACTACATGCATCCGTTTTTAAAAAAACCTGTTCAGATTTCATCAGAGCCTTCCTTTAAACCAGTGGCTTTCAAACTTTTTCTTTCCACTCACAAACCACTTTAAGGGCGGCACTGTTGGACTATCCTGCACTATCTGTAAGGGAGTTTGTATGTTCTCTCCATGTCTGTGTGGGTTTCCTTCATTTTCCTCCCATCTTTCAAAACGTACCGGGGGGGTAAAGGTTATTAGGGTGTAAATTGGGCCGCACAGACTCGTGGGCAGAAATGGCCTGTTACTGTGCTGTGTGTCTAAATTTAAATCCCTATGCCCTCGGTGCTCTGTGATTAGTGAGGGATTGCTTAAGGTGGGATGTGAGTGGGAAGGGAAGGTTGAGAATCACTGCTCTAGAACCAATTGTTGCTGAAATATTTTGCATGAGAAAAATTGTCAATGGCCCATTTCCTTTGGAGCTAGGAAACGGTACACATAACGAGTCAATTGGATATGATTAAAACAATGGTTTTCAACCTTTTTCTTCCCACTCACATCCCACCTTAAGTAATCCTTTACTAATCACAGAGCCCCGATGGCATGGGGAATACTTAAGGTGGGTCGTGGGTGGAAAGAAAAAGGTTGAAAACCATTCCTTTGAATGGGTGCAGAAAGATCACGTGGCACCATGTGATAAGGTTCAGTGAATTAACTGCAATCTGTGTGGTACTGTCGGCCAGCAATGGTTGTGACAAGTGTAATATTTAGTCCTTAAACCCATATTCTACAGAGAGACAAGGATGGACTGATTCCAAGAACGGGGGTGGGTGGGGAGCTTTGCCAATTCCAGCCAAGACTAGAAAGGCAAAATCATGAGCACACCAATGCCAGGGTGTGTCTCTGGAGCATGACACAGAGTGGGGGCAACTCACGGTGGCTCCACAGAGCTCAACACCTGCAGTGGAAACAGAAGATGACAGCACTGGCTGCTTTCCTGAGTCAATTGGATTGTACATTATGCAAATACTTCACATTGGCTCTTTGCATGAGGCTGATTTGAAATTTGAGATTCCGAATATAAATCCTATAGGTCTGACCAGCCTGCAGTCACGTGAATTATCAGCAGACAGATTTAATTTGCATAAAAACGCAGTGCTGGAAGAACTCGGCAGGTCAAACGGAGCACTTTACAGAGCAAAGTTTCTTACATTAAATACAGAGTTTGACTTGCTAAGTTTCTCCAGTATTGTGTTTATATATCAATCACTGTTTATGCAGCCTCGATTTAAGTTGTGACCAGAGCCATAATGATCAGTGGCAGTTTTGAAAGGAGGGGCTGGGGAGGGGGTGGGGGAAGAGTTTGTTCCCCTGGCCTTCTGCCAGCATTGATCCACTGGCCAACCCTGTAGCGATGTGGTAGGACTTGGCTGGGTTTTTAAAAAAATGTTTTATTTTTCACACTATGAACCATATCAATCAAAATACACACAAACATTTCCCTCTTGAATATACACAGTGGCATTTTCTCCCCTTTTTTCCTCCCTCCCTTCCCTCTCTCCTTCCCACCCCCATCCAAACCCATTAAACGTTCAACATATACAATACCCATTAAACAATGTCATCACACAATGAAAATAAACAAGAAAATTGTGTCATCTATTTTTACACACTGGATCAAGTCATTTTGTCTTCTCATTCTATCATTTTAGGGGGTGGAGGTCCGCGGTCGGCCCTCTCTGTTGTGTTCCATGTATGGTTCCCAAATTTGTTCAAATAATGTGACTTTATTTTTTAAATTATATGTTATTTTTTCCCATGGAATACATTTATTCATTTCTATGTACCATTGCTGTATTCTCAGGCGCTCTTCTGATTTCCAAGTTGACATTATACATTTTTTTGCTACAGCTAAGGCTATCATAATAAATCTTTTTTGTGTTTCATCCAGTTTGAGGCCTAATTATTTACTTCTTATATTACTTAGAAGAAAGATCTCTGGATTTTTTGATATATTGCTTTTTGTGATTTTATTTAATATCTGATTTAGATCTTCCCAACACTTTTCCACTTTCTCACATGCCCAAATTGCATGTACTGTTGTTCCCGTTTCCTTCTTACAGCAAAAACATCTATCTGATAATGTTGGATCCCATTTATTTAACTTTTGGGGCGTGGTGTATAGCCTGTGTAACCAATTATACTGTATCATGCGTAACCTTGCGCTTATTACATTCTTCATAGTTCCAGAGCGTAACTTTTCCCATATTTCATTTTTTATCTTTATTTTTAAATCTTTTTCCCACTTTTGTTTGGGTTTTTAGCTTATTTCATCATTTTCCTTCTCTTGCAGCTTGATGTACATGTTCGTTATAAATCTTTTAATTATCGTTGTTTCTGTAATCACATATTCAAAGCTGCTTCCTTCTGGTAACCTCAGTCTGCTTCCCAATTTGTCCTTTAAGTAGGTTTTCAGTTGATGGTATGCAAACATTGTACTGTGAGTTATACTATATTTGTACTTCATTTGTTCAAATGATAATAAATTATTTCCCAAAAAACAATTTTCTATTCTTTTGATGCCTTTTCTCTCCCATTCTCTAAAGGAATTGTTATCTGTTGTAAAAGGGATTAGTTGATTTTGCGTCAATAATAATCTTGGTAGTTGGTAATTTGTTTTTTTCCTTTCTACGTGAATCTTCTTCCATATATTGAGTAAATGATGCAGTACTGGTGAGCTTTTATATTGCACCAACTTTTCATCCCACTTATAAAGTATATGTTCTGGTACCTTCTCCCCTATTTTATCTAGTTCTATTTTGGTCCAATCTGGTTTTTCCCTTGTTTGATAAAAATCTGATAAATACCTTAATTGTCCTGCTCTATAATAATTTTTAAAGTTTGGTAGCTGCAAACCACCTTGTTTGTACCATTCTGATAATTTATCTAACGCTATCCTCGGTTTCCCCCTTTCCATAAGAATTTCCTTATTATTCTCTTTAGTTCATTAAAGAATTTCTCTGTTAAGGGAATTGGTAACGATTGAAATAGGTATTGTATCTTTGGGAAGATATTCATTTTAATGTGTTAGTGGCAATTCTTTCCAATGTTCTAAGTCATCCTGTAATTTCTTCATTAATGGCTGATAATTTAATTTGTATAGGTGGCTTAGATTATTATCTAATCTAATAGCTAGGTATCAGATTGTTTGTGTTTGCCATTTAAATGGTGATTCTTTTTTAAACTCTGTGTAATTCGCATTATTCATTGACATTGCTTCACTTTTATTTGCGTTGATCTTGGACCCCGATATTTCTCCATATTCTTTCAATTTCTTATGTAGTTCTTTTATTTATATTTCTGGTTCTGTTAGGTATACTCTGGTGTCATCTGCAAATAAACTGATTTTATATTCCTTCTCCTTTATTTTTATCCCTTTTATTTTATTTTCTGTTCTTATCAGTTCTACCAATGGTTCTATTGCGAAAGCGAACAGTGAGGGAGATAGTGCCTAGTTGACCTACTTAATTTAAATTGGTTTGATACATATCCATTTACTGTCACCTTCACCAATGGTTCCATCCAATTAATATATTTTTCTGGTAGGTTAAACCTCTGTAATACTTTGAATAAATAATTCCATTCTACCCCGTCAAAGGCTTTCTCTGCCTCTAAAGCAACAGTCACTGTAGGTATCTTATTTCTTTGTACTGCATGGATTAAGTTAATGAACTTACAGACATTGTCCGTTGTTCGTCTTTTCTTAATAAATCCAGTTTGATCTAGTTTTACTATTTTTGGTACACAGTCGGCCAATCTGTTTGCTAATAGTTTAGCTATTATCTTATAATCTGAGTTAAGTAGAGATATTGGTCTATACGATGCTGGTGTTAGTGGATCCTTCCCCGTCTTTGGTATTACTGTAATTATTGCTGTTTTACATGAATCTGGCAAGTTTTATGTTTCTTCTATCTGGTTCATTACTTCCAGGAGAGGAGGAATTAATAAGTCTTTAAATGTTTTAAAGAATTCTATTGGGAGTCCATCCTCTCCAGGTGTTTTATTGTTCGGTAGCCTTTTTAATATATCCTGCATTTCCTCTATTTCAAATGGTTTTATCAATTTGTTTTGCTTCTCTTCTTGCAATTTCAGTAGTTCAATTTTAGCTAAAAACTCATCTATTTTGTCTTCTTTCCCTTTGTTCTCAGTTCGGTATAATTGTTCATAGAATTCCTTGAAGTTTTCATTGATCTCTGTTGGGTTATATGTAATTTGTTTGTCCTTTTTCCTTGATGCCAATACAATTCTTTTAGCTTGTTCTGTTTTAAGTTGCCAGACTAGTATTTTGTGCATTTCTTCTCCTAGCTTGTAATACTTCTGCTTTATTTTCATTATGTTCTTCTCCACCTTATACGTTTCTAATGTTTCGTATTTTATTCTTTTGTCCGCCAATTCTCTTTTTGTTGTATCTTCCCTTGTTGCTAGTTATTTTTCTGTACTTACTATTTCCCTTTCCAACTGTTCTATTTCCCGATTGTAGTCCTTTTTCATCTTAGTTACATCACTTATTATCTGCCCTCTAATCCCATAATATAAATTTGTCTTTCATTGGTTCCATTTTTATTTCAAAGTATATTTTAATTTGGCGTTCAATAAATTCTCTAAATCCTGCCTTTTAAGTAGCATGGAGTTTAATCTCCATCTATATCTTCTTGGTGGGATGTCCTCCAGTTCTATTGCTAATAACAGGGGTGAGTGATCTGATAACAATCTAGCTTTATATTCTGTTTTCCTAATTCTCCCTTGGATATGGGCTGACAACAGGAACAGGTCAATCCTTGGTATGTTTTATGTCTACTTGAATAATATGAGTATTCCTTCTCTCTTGGGTGTTGCCTCCTCCATATATCCAAAAGTTTCATTTCCTGCATTGATTTAATCATAAATTTGGCTACTTTGTTATTTTTGCTAGTCTTTTGTCCAGTTTTATCCACCTTTGGGTCCAGATTGAGGTTAAAATCCCCCTCCTATCAATATATTCCCCTGCATATCTTCAATCTTCAAAGAAATATCTTGCATAAACTTTTGATCCTCTTCATTAGGTGCATATATATTGATCAAATTCTAGAATTCTGAATATATCTGACACTTTATCATTATATACCTCCCTGCTGGATCTATTATTTCCTCCTCTATTTTGATTGGTACATTTTTATTGATTAATATAGCTACACCTCTAGCTTTTGAATTATATGATGCTGCCGCTACGTGCCCTACCCAGTCTCTCCTTAATTTATTATGTTCCACTTCAGTTAGATGCGTTTCCTGCACAAATGCTATATCTATTTTTTTATTTTTTTTCAGTAAATTTAACAGCCTCTTCCTTTTGCTTTGGTTATGTATTCCATTAATATTTATAGTCATACAGTTCAACATGGCCATCTCATACTCTGTTTACATCTCATTTCCACTTCCTCACCACCACCTTTCCCCTTTTCCCCATTTTCATCTCTCAGTTTTCCCTTTTTGTATTCAATGTATGACAACACTTCTAAAACATAAAATACTTCAACAACTCCCACATCTAAAATTCCCTTAACCCCAAGTGTCCCTCCCCCTCTCTGAGTCATCCCTTGTCTCTTGCCGGGCAACCACAATTCCCCTCTCCATTCGGACTGCAAACCCATCCACAAGTGTCAACTGATTTTGCAGTGACTGTTATTCTCTCCCACCCAACCCCCCCAGAAAAGACTTTTATCTTCACATTTAACAAAGCTCACCCTCTTTTCTTCTCTTTTTTTCCCCTTCTCCCTTACTTCCCTTTTCTTTCCCTTCTTTAGTTCTTACTTATACATTATTTTTACATCTTTATATGTAGTTTGTCGTCGTTCTTTGTTCTTGTTACATCTCTTCATCTCTCTTTCTGTCTTGCAGGAGTTCTGCAAATTCTCGTGCTTTCTCCGGATCAGAGAACAGTCTGTTTTGCTCCCCCAGGATAACTATTTTAAGCATTGCTGGATATCGTAACATAAATTTATAGCCTTTTTTCCATAGGATCGAATTTGCTGTGTTAAACTCATTCCTCTTCTTTAGGAGTTCAAAACTTATGTGTGGGTAAAAAAAATGTTTTTTGAGCCTCGTATTCCAATGGTTTTTTGTCTTCTCTAATTTTATTCCTTTCCCTCTCCAATATATTTTCTCTTGTCGTACATCTCAGAAATTTTACTGAAACGGATCTTGGTTTTTGCTGTGACTGTGGTTTCGTGGCTAATGTTCTGTGTGCCCTTTCTATTTCCATTCCTTCATGTATTCCTGGCATTCCCAGGACCTTTGGGGTCCATTCTTTTATAAATTCTTTCATATTTGTGCCTTCTTCATCTTCCTTTAGGCCCACTCTCTTAATGTTGTTTCGCCTACTGTAGTTTTCCATTATATTCATCTTCTGAGCTAACAACTTTGTGACTCTTTAACTTTTTTGTCACTTTCTTCCAATTTTCTTCTTGTCATTCACTTCCATTTTTACAGCCGTTTCTCATTCCTCCACATTTTCTAATCTTTTCCTTATTTCTGTCATGACCAGCTCTATTCTACACACTTTTTCTTCTGTTCTTTTCATTTCATTAAATTCTAATGTCAACCATTCTTTTAATGCTCTCATTTGTTCTTGAAATTTTTAAAATTGATATACTGTCCATCTATTTTACCTTCTATTCCTCTGTGCAGAGCTTGGTCTTCTTCTTCTTCTTCTTCTTCTTCTTCTTCTTCTTCTTCTTCTTCTTCTTCTGTGTCTGCTCTTGGGTTTGTGTCTTCTACTTCTCTTCCTTGTATCTATGTCTCTTCTGACTTTCTTGTTGAGCTGCTTGCCTCAGATTGTTGGGTGTTTTTTTTGCATAGCTTCTTGTTGTTGGTCCTCTTCTTCTGGGCTAGTTATCTGTTGGGCCTCCTGTTGCTGTTTTTCTTTCTTATCACTCCCTTTCCCGTTGCTTTCCTCTTCCAGCTGAGAGCCCTGTTGTTGGGCATCTCTTAGCTGGTTGCGTTGTGTAGGTTCACTCCACAGCTGGGCCCCCCTCCTGTTGGTGTTTTTCTTTTCCTTGGTGTGCGCATTACGCACCTGTTTGGCTCAACGAGCCATTTTTGCAGTCCTGCGGTCAGGAGGTTGCGACCCTGCAGGGTCTCCACTAACCTCAGGGAGCAAGCTCCTCTGTCCACGGCGGATCCCTGCCTCTTCATGCAGGTAAGGCCTTCTCTTTTCTCTTCCGGCGTCTTCTTTTTTCCCATTGTTTTTGGTTTCTTCTTCTTAGGTGCCATTTTCTTTCTTTTCTCCACACCTTTATCTTTTATTTGTTGTGTTTTTTGTTTCTTGAGCTTTGTGTTTTTTCCACTTTATTTCTTCTTTTCTGGAGAGGGCTGGTATTCTCCTACCGGCCGCTACTCCATCATGTGACTCCTCCCCAGGACTTGGCTGGGTGATGGTAACTCTTCAAAACAATCTTTCCTTCCCTGTCTGCTGAACAATGTAATGTGCATCCGATCCCTTAAAAGCCCCGTCTGTGTTGGAATGGAAGTTATTTAGTCCTGTCAAGAGATGACATGGCTTTATTTTTGGAAGCATTTTCTCAACATGTTCTGGGTCTGAGATATTTATGTGCATCCTTCACTTTCTGTATAATTTCTTCCATGAATCCAGTTGCTAAAGGTTTGGACCAAGTAAGTGTAAAAAGTCAATCCAATGATTCCACGAAGCCCCCCAGCTCACCTCCTCCATCACAGTGTAAGTGTTCCAGTTCTTGACTCCTGTCTAAAGAATAGTCTTTGGCATCATTTAGAGTCAAAGAGCATGGAAACAGGCCTTTCAGCCAAACTTGCCCCTGTCCACCAAAATGTCCCACCTTCCTGTGTCTGGCCTGTACCCCTCTCAACCATTTTTTTTTCTTAACCCTTTCGTCTTTGTGTCCTGGTTTTTAGGGACTACCAACAAGCACATATACTCATTGTTCCCATTTTCCGGGACTGGTTTTATACCCAACCACCAGATGGTTAGTACTGGGGCTCATACTGTAGTTTACCCATGGACCCAGTCTGGTGTATATGTTATGAAATGGCTGGAATCCAAAGGATTAAACATTGCAATAGTACCTGCTTCAACCACCTCCTCCAGCAGCCCATTCCATACACCCACCACTCTCTATGTAAATAGTTAGCCCTTCGGTTCCTGTTCACCTTAAAACCACACCCTCTGGTTACCAATTTCTCCTGTTCTGGGCAAAAGGCTCAGTGTGATCACCCGGTCGATTCCTCTCGGGATTATGGAGAAAAAGAAAGATAAAGAAAAAGTATCTCCAGGAGGCGGCGAGTGGTTCAGTGACCCAACACTGAGCTCGCCCCACCCCCTATGCACCATTCCCACCTCCTCAACGCTCTGGTCCCTCAGTGCCTGCAGTTTGACAGGTGCCTGCACTCCGCCGAAAACAAAGAATGCTTTTGCTTTACGTTCCTCGTCGGCTGAAGGTGGCGAGGATGCTTGAGGATAGAGGCTGCTTTCTTCTTTAGGCACTGCTCTTGTAGATGTCCTGGATGCCCTTGATGGCACTGGCTGAGTCTACAACCCTCTGTAGCCTTTCCTGTCCTGTGCACTGGCACCTCCGTGTCTGACAGTGATTACCTTTGCTACAGAAAGGACACAGCCTGACCTGCTGAGTTTCTCCAACTTTGTGTGTTTTTACTGTATATGATTGATGCATGGAGAGTTAATGCCCTTTCGGCCTACAAACCCGTGCTGCCCAATTAAACCCAATTGACCCACAACTCGCACATATTTTGAGGGAAGTAAACCGGTGCACCCAGATGAAATCCACGCCGACATGGGGAGAAAGTACAAACTCCTTACAGACAGCGTGGGATTCGAACCCCAGTCTCTGGCACTGTAACAGCGGTGCTCTAATCACTATGCGTAATAACCATTCTTTGCAGATTGATTCTGTGATTATGCCAGTCTGTACCATTTTTTGCTGCTCGTTCCTAAGCTTCCTACTCTAAGCACTGATCTAATTTTCTTCTGAGAACCTCAACTGGGAGCTTAGCAAGATACAGTGTTGATTTCCCTTCTCCCTGCAGGGCTCTGATCTACACCAATCACAATTGTGTCCATCTGTATCTTTATCTCGTGATCTCGCGTGCCTCTTTCAAATGACGATCAAGGTCATTTAAAATCCAGTCCAAGTGAATTTTGGCGAGGGTAACCCGCCTTTATAACCTGTAAAATCCTCGGTTCTGGCACCCACACAGATCATAGACATTACAGCACAGAAACAGGCCCCTTCGGCCCTGCTAGTCTGTGCCAAACCATTTTTTTGCCTCGTTCCACTGTCCAAATTCTTCTTAAATGTTAAAATTGAGCCCGCATTCACCACTTCAGCTGGCAGCTCGTTCCGCACTCCCACCACTCTCTGTGTGAAGAAGTTTCCCCTAAACTTTTACCCTTTCACTCTCAGCCTATATCCTCTGATTTGCATCTAATCTACCCTCAAGGGAAAAAGCCCACCTACATTTACTCTGCTTATCCCCCTCATAATTTTAAATACCTCTATCAAATCTCCCCTCATTCTTCTATGTTCCAGGAAATAAAGTCCTAACCTGCTTAACCTTTCCTTCAGTTCCTGAAGTATGGGCAACATCCTGGTAAATCTTCTCTGGACTCTTTCAATCTTATTGATCTCTTTCTTGGAGTTAGGTGACCAAAACTGCACACAATACTCCCAATTTGGCCTCACCAGTGTCTTATACAACTTTACCATAACATCCCAACTCAATACTTTGATTCATGAAGGACAATATGCCAAAAGCTCTCTTTACAGCCCTATCCACCTGTGACACCACTTTCAGGGAATTATGTATATGTATTCCCAGATCCTTGTGTTCTCCTCAGTGCCCAACCATTCACCGTGTATGTCCTTTCTTGGTTTGTCCTTCCAACATGCAATACCTATTACGGATGCTGGATATGCAAATTTTCCAGTTGACTGAGACATACTGTTGCAATGCATAACTAATACATCTGCTTTCAAAATAAACCGTTTAAAAAAAAGTGCAATATGTAATTTGAAAAAAATCAGTATTGTAGTCCTTAATAATGTAAAGTTCACTTTAATCAGTTAATTCCCGTAACTTAAATGTAAATTCAAACCCTGGTCACTGGCGCTGTAAGAATGTTGCGCTAACTGTGCCACCGTCATAATTAACACCCCCCCCCCTCCCTCGCCCAAGTTTACAAATAAAACCTTACTAATTCTCTTACTAAGCCAGGATAGGAACACACTTTTGGAGAGTTATCCCAATGGTGAGCAGCTTTGGCTGGCTCTTCATCCCAGGCGCCACCATTTTATTCAAGCACAAATGTATTAAAACTTTATTTGAGTTGTGGGCGGGGCACAGCCGGAGCGCTCCACTGGCTGGATGTTTGCTCCCATCTTCACCAAGGGTTTGTGCATTGCTTCGGGGAACGTTTACAGCGGTAAACTTTGTGTTTATTCATTTATTTCCCCAATTGTCAGTTGGTTGGGTTGCCGGTTGCTTGAACTCCGGACAGCAGGGGGATTTTGCTGTACCTTTTAGAACAAGCATTTGGTGCTCAGAAGTTCAGAATCTTTGTGAATCAGTGAACGGGTGATTGCAGATGTAGGATCAGTCACTGTACCTCAGTACAGGATTTACTCCATCTATTTTCAATCCGATGAGCAGGTAATACTTTTTTTTAAAAATCCTTTTTGGCAGTTAAACCCTTCTGTGTGCCAGGTTAAGGACTTCCATTTGTAGTGAGCCAGAGATGACAGCTAGGATATCAGTGTCTCTGAAAGGACACAGCACAATAACTAAATCTGATGGATAAGAATAGCCGTGCAGGTCATTCAGTTTAAATCACAGATCAGCGTCAGCACAATGGCCAGAATGACAAGGAAAGAGGCAGGTATGTGACAGAGATTCCTCCCCTTGGCAAGTAGAAACAGCTCAACGGCATTCATGTTTGGGTTAACCGAAGGAAGTTCTGATTCCCCTAGCAAGCGACGGAGTTCAAAGGGAAAAGTCATCCTGGTGCGTCTGTAACCCGATCAAAGCATTATTGCCTGGGGCGGCCTCTACTCTGCACATCTCTGCTCTTGACAGGCGCAGCAGACCAAGCACCACTTCGAGGAGCAAGGGGAGCAGTGTTCGCTGTGGGCCACACCTTATGTAGTGTGATTTCTTTCACAGATTGGATGCTTCTTGTGCTTTTTTAAAAAAAATTCCAGGCTGATAGATTTGAAAACCACGATGTAAAAGTATATTTTACTGTCAGGTGTTTAAAGGAAGTTGCTTTTCTTCTTGAAGGCCCTAGGCCCAAAACGTCAGTCTCCTCCTGTGGGCGCTGCATGACCTGCTGATTTTCTCCAGCATTTCTGGTTTTTTTTTTTTGCTCTTCTCCTCTCTGGGTTCTCTTTGCGTGGCTTGAGCATCCTGCCGATCCATTCCCCTCAGATCTACAGAAACCTGACGCCCCCCCCCCCCCACCCCGTCAGCGGATATGAATGATTTTCTCTCAGGTTCCCGCCTCCTTTCTTTCAGAGCAGCCGACATCATCCTATCGTTTCTGTGGGGTACTTGTAAAATTATTTTGAATTCTTTTGTACACTATAAATCAGTGAGCTGGAGAGAGGAAACCAAATTCATGGAGGCCTAGATATCTAGCCATCGAGCTTCTGAATCCTTGGGAAGGAATCGTAAATTTCTTGTGAAACTCCTGATACACATCCTGTGCCTGAACACCTTCAACTGAGGCATTTAACTGTCTGGAAATTATTATTAGAGAGGAAGAATGTGCAAAAATTAGAATTATCAAATAAAACTGTAGGAACATGTTTGATTCAGCTATTCTGGTACCTCCTTTTACACTTAATTGGCGTGTGAACGACCTGTGTTTAAAGCCAGATCAGGTCGCTCACACTGAACCAAGAAAAGCCAGGTCAAAACGCATCGCCTCTGTTACTGCCTACCTTAGCGGGTAATACATGGGATGAAAATTATCCCCCCCCTAATCCTATGTCCATTGCATTCACACAGGTAAGTGAAGCGGTTAAAAGATGGTTGATTCCCGCCTTTCAACGTCTGTATAAAAGGGGTAAGGGATACATTTACTGTGATGGTGCAGGCAGTTTAAACTGGGGTGGAGAATGGGGCAAGAGGTGATGAGTACAAAGGGGCGGAGTGCTGAGATGTGGGCAGGGTGAGGAGATGACGATTATCTCCACCTGTTTACACGTCGCCAGTGGTCTCTACTCTGCAAGACAATGCAAGTAATTTTTGCCTCAGTCCCTCACTGTGGAGCGAGGTAGGTTTGGATGAATGTATGGCTTCAGCAGGTTGTCTTACGCCACATTTTTGGTGGTTGATTAAGCACTGGCTTGTTGAGGACTGAAAGTAGCAAGTCCGGCTGCAAGTAAAACTGTAATTTCTGTGAACGGTGTTTAGAATCTTCGTCGCACAGCGTGGAAACAGGCCCACCTGCCCATCCTGATCAAAATATCTCACCTGCACCAGTCCCAGATTGATGAGGGAAGCAAGAAAATTGGTCATGTGCCCTAAACTTGCTGCTGCGATGAGCATGTTTCTTTAATTTTCATCTTGAGGTCTCCCTTCATTAATGCCACAGCACCAGCAAGCCAGGTTCATCTTTTTTCAAAAGTAGTTATTAAAGCATCAGAAGCAACTTTGTACGCATTATACAGATGTACTTTCTGCTCATATTTTCTTCAATTAACACCCATATACACAAATGTTCACATGCAACCTCAGATTACACGCTTCCGGCTCTCCGACCACCTTTGTTGACAGTTTCCTCAGTATATTACCGACTGTACTGGTACAACCGTTTCACAGTTAGTCTTTTACTCTGTAAGCACTCGTAAATCAGAGAATAAAAAAGGCATAAAGGGGTGGCCATTTGTGGAAAGATTTGCGCCACTGCCTTTAAGGAATTTGTACGTTCTCCCCGTGACCTGCCAGGGGTTCCTCCGGGTGCTCCAGTTTGTCCCACCCTCCAAAAGTGTACGGGGTTTGTAGATTAATTGGGGTGGTTGGGCTGCATAGGTTCGTGGGCTGGAAGGACCTTTTACCGTGTTGTAATTCTAATTTTTTTCATTCAAAAAGGCGGCACGGTTGGCCTGGCGGTTAGCGCAACACCTTTATAGCGCCAGCGATCGGGACCGGGGTTCGAATCTTGCGCTATCTGTAAGGAGTTTGCACGTTCTCCCCATGTCTAAATTAAAAATGTTTTAAATTAAATTAAAATTCCCATAATGGGTCTTCAGCACTCCCACAGAATCACAAACTCCCATTCCAATATTAAGTGATAGGAATTAAAATCTATAGAGAAACAGCTTTGGAATTTGGATTGTGTGGTCCCCTGGGCATGTGCAGTAGTGGTTGGGTTGAGGATGAAAGGTCATTCGGCATCACAGCAATGGAAAACGCAGTCGCTGTGAAAATGTCTCTGTCATGACTTGTTCTGAGTGCAAGGAACAGAGTGCCGATGATTTTTTAAAAACTGCTGGAAGCTAATACTGTGCTGTGTCTTTCATTGTGTCTGCAATGCATGCACTGGGAGGCTGGAGATTAATGTTCATCACATTGTCAGCTGTTTAAAATGACATAACTGGCTATTTTCAGCCTGTGATTGGGAAGCGATATCACAGAGTATGCTTGGTCCTTGGAAATGTGCAGTATTAGAACATTTCAGCGAAGCGGTTAGCGCCACGCGTTTACAGCGCCAGTGATCAGGAATGGACTGGGGTTCGAAACCCGCGCTGTCTGCAAGGAGTTTGTACATTCTCCCTTGTGTCTCTATGGGCCCCTGTTTCCTCCCCACCGTTCAAAAACAAACATGTGGCGGAGGTTAACGGGGTACAAATTGGGCGTCACGGACTCGTGGGCCGAAATGGCTTATGACCATGCTGTATGTCTAAATTTTTTTAAAGCAGGCCCTTCGGCCCATCTAGTCTGTGCCAAACAATGTTCACTCTCAAGCATCCATAGGAGATTTTTGTTTTGGAAGCCGTCAGGATGTGAGCAATTGAACCAAACTGGAGAATATCAGCACTGTACCGACGAGCTCTGTGGCCCAAAATGCAGGATAAAGGGCGTAACATGCGAGTTCATTATAATTGCAGAAAAGAACTGCAAATCGTTTCTTGAGTCTGGATCTTCAACCCAATAAACCCTCTCTCAGTAAAGTGGCAAAACTTCATAAGATGTGGGGTACTGTCACCAAATTATTCAAATTATGATTGAAAAATGCCACCAGGTGGTCTTTAGTTGTACATGAAGGTAGAGAATTTTTGTATTGAAGTCTGACATAAGGTGCTGCTGACAGCAATTTTGACGTCTTTTTATTTCTGGTAAAGAATGCCTCACAGTAATTTTAATTGTAAAGATAGACTCGGCTTGTGTGCTGTTAACTCAAATGATTTTCGTTTGAAAAATACGCCACTATTTGGACTTAGCAGTGGTCCATAGGAAAGTAAAGATGTTTATTTTTCCAATCTTTTTATTAATCATGTTATAGGTAAACAATACATGAGGAGAATAGGAGAACATCTTTATAAAGGGGAAAATATATCACTATCTGACATTATATAACACTTTGCATTACACCACAATTAACGAATATGTTCTCATCTTCTCAAATTCAAAACAAAAGTGATAAATTTTGTTATATAAAACCCCACCTAATCTAAGAAAAGGAAAGGACTGGGCAGCCTACCCCGAGGTAAAGATTTTTTCAAACCAAGACCCAGATTTGGGATCCGGGAATATTGCTTAATTAACAATTATGCTCTGTGTGAAGTGCTTTGTCTTTTGAAAGCCAAAAAAAACCAGCTCAAAGGACATGGTGGCTTGGAGGACCGCAAGTCTTAAGTAATTACCGTACTTTCACGAAAACAACCTGCAGGGTTTATCTTGTTTAACCATATTCCAGAGGCAATGTGGCTTGTATTCGTGGGCGGGTTATATGTGCGACTTTTTTTGCAGATGGCTGGCCGACTTCGGTCTTCCTACAGGTAAGAGGTAAGTCATTGCGAAAGTGAAGATGGCTTAAGATTTTGATCTGTGTCTGTGAACGAGCGAACTGTACTGGCGTGTTTCTGAATGGGCTTTAACCTAAGGTCAAAAGGGTAGTGTTATCCAAGACCTTTGCCAGGTGGGATGGATTTATGACGCGGACTTGCAGGAGTTTCTTTCTCACGAATGGAGTGTAACTGGTGGTAATTAGTTTCAACCCAGGTTTATTTTCGTGAAATTACGGTAACAATCTGCAGTATGAGCTTACACTAATTAAAATTAATTGTAAAAGTTAAGATTATCACCTGTTCCGCGCTCCAATTTTAATTAGCTTCTTAATAAAATGGGAATTGATGCCATTAGGCAAGGGATCGAACTGATTTTTTTTATCCCCATTTGTAATGATGTTTGGATGATATCAAATGTCCCATTTTATTTTTGTTTTTTCTTTGCAGCTCGCAAACAAGAAATCATCAAATTAACGGAACAGCTTATCGAGGCAATTAACAATGGGGATTTTGAAGCGTATGCGTAAGTTTTGGGATCTCCTTTGCTTATTCATTAACATTTGGCTACTGCCATCCCACAAACTTGTCCAGTCAGTCACCGAACTATTTCAACTCTTTGACTTAATCTTAATGAAGAATGCATTCAACATCAAGTTTAGTGTCATCTGATTGTACAAGTATAACCCGGTGAAACCGCGTTCTCCGGTCCTCAGTGCAAAACATGCAGACACAACACACATACAGACAAACAATACATATGCAGGACAAGTATTCATCTATTCTTGGTACATACGAGAGTCTCGGAGGGTGAGTGCGAGCTGTTCTTTTGGTCGTTCTGCATTCTCACTGTCCGTGGGAAGAAGCTTTTCCTCACCCTGGTGGGGCTGGCTCTGATACTCCTGTATCTCTTCCTCAACGGGAGCAGCTGAAAGATGTGTGCGGGTTGGAAGGGATCTTCAGTGATTTTGCACACCCTCTTCAGACAACAATCCCAATATATCACGTCGATGGGGGGAGGGAGACTCCAGTGATCCTTTCTACCACTCTTATGGTCCTGTGGAATGACATCCGATCCAAATATCTATCACCGGAAATGTTATCTCCAAACATGATTGCAAATGTTTCCCCCTTTTTTCATTGTCTCATTCCTCAATTTAAAGTCATTTATGTAATGCTGGGTACATAGAGTAAAAGTCCAGAAATCTGGACACCCGGGAATCCAGACTTCGTGAAAACTCTCAGCTTTTGCCTGCGTGCCTGCATTGTGTAAGCTCCACAGGTGCACCGCCCGAGAATCCGGAAATTTGGACCGACCTAAACCCTGAGCAGTACAGATTTTTGGACTTCTACTGTACACAGAAAAATTCCCAGAGTCAGGTACCAATAGGGATTGGTTATATGCCGGATAACTGCATTTTTCCAGTTGCATGGATTGGCCAACTAACCGCTAAGGAGGCGCCAATTTCAGAGTTTTTTAAAAAACTATTTATGTTCCTCAATTTTTTTTGCCGGTTGCTTGAATCCCATATAACGGGGATTTTACTGTAATTGATCTACTTCTCATTATAATGAACAGAGTGTGGCTGTTGGTACAAATTACAAAATACCCACAATACATTTTTAGCAGCCTATTCAAGTTGCAAAATTTCACATAAACTATTTTCCACATATAGTGTCGAACGTAAACCCTCAAATATTTAGTTCATTTGGCTTTACTTTGAACTAAGCGTAAGTTTATTTTTTTTAATATAAAGTCCTAAAATCCTGAAACATATCCCTCAAATTTATTTTTTTAATTTAGGCACACAGCGCGGTAACAAGGCCATACAGTCCACGGGCCTGTGCCGCCCCAATTGACCCCCGTCCGCTTTGAAGGGTGGGAGGAAGCTGGAGGAAACGCACACAGACACGGGGAGAACATACAGACAGTGCAGGGTTTGAACTCCAGACCCAATCGCTGGTGCTGTAACAGCGTGGCGTTAACCGCTTCACCAACCGTGCCAGCCCTCATTTTCAAATTTCTGATTCTGTTCTTCCTGTTCCCTTTTTAAAGTCTTGGCTGACCTGTGTCATCACGCAATGAAGGGTATAGCCGTGATCGACAGATGGGGGTTAAGCACGGTGAACGCTTCTCTCCTCTGCCACGGCAGGACGCTTCAGTCTCAGGCCAGGGTTCCAGCTTGGGCAATTTTTTTCCCCATTTCCTTTCAGCTGGGTTAGGTAATACCTTTGCTAATTGTTTACAGGAAAATTTGTGACCCAGGACTGACATCATTTGAGCCTGAAGCACTGGGGAACCTTGTCGAAGGAATGGACTTCCACAGGTTTTACTTTGATAACTGTAAGCAAGTCGCAACAAATCTGAATTGAGCTGCAAAATAGTTCTGTGTGGAGATATTACTATAAAAACACGATGCTGGGGGAACTCAGCTGGTCAAACAATGTACAGATATACCCCGCTTTACGAAAATCCACTTTTTTGAAGAAACCCATGTTCGCTTTTGCGAAAGAATTTGAATGGGTTTTTTTTACGAAAATAGCCTCCAGTAGCAGTGAATGGGTCTCCTTTATGCCATTTCAGCTTATGGAAGGTTTCATTGGAATGCTCTAGCTTTGTAAAGCAGAGCGTTATTTAACGCTGTATTTAAGAAACAGGCAGATCTTGGAAGAATAGAGAAATTTAAGGGTTATGGTGGAGCTCTCTCTCTCCCCCTCCCTCCCCAATTAGTGACTGAGATCTCCCAGTGGTGGACCACTTCCACGCCCTGCTCCCATGCTCACTTTCGTCCATGGCCTCATGTACCATCCGTCCAGGACCACCTGTAAATTCGTGGAACAACACTTGATTTTCCATCTGGGCATTCTCCAACCTGATGGCATTAACCGACTTCTCCAGTTTCTGCTAGATTACTCCCTTGCTTCCCTCTCTCTCTCTCTCTCTCTCTGTCTTCTTTCCTCCATTGCTCCACCCCCTCTCCATTCACATCCATTGCCCCTCCCTGTTTGCTGGTGTGCCCTCCCTCCCTCCTGCCTGTGGGACTGTGCTCCTCCCCCCCCACATCAGTCCTTCCCCTTCCCCCACCATTTTGGTAATTTTGTCTGATGAAGGGCTCAAGCCCGAAACATTGGTTATATAAAGGGTAAGGCAGCATTATTGTCACATACCTGGTGATCCCGGGCGGTCGGTCTCCCCTCCAAGTACTGACCAGACCTGCGTCTGCTCAGCTTCTGAGATCAGACAATCCCAGGCATATTCAGGCTATTAGGTGCTGTTAGCTCTTCTATATAAAGGACACTGTTTAAACAGCTGAGTTTCTCCAACATTGTTTTTACTTCAACCACAGTGTCTGCAGAATTTCATGTTTTATTCATGTAAAAATTAATATTATTGATGTTCTCCCAATAGAATCTATCCCTGCTTCAGCCATGTATGTTTATGGTTTTCCCCTTTATCTCAATAGTTTAGTCAAGTGTTTGCACCTTGTAACCTGTTCGAGTGACTCCTGTCCTCCCTTTACCTTCCAACAACCTTCCCATAGTCTGTCCTTGAATCAGGCTCCTGCCCAGAGTCCACGGGGCAGGCTTTACCAGGCTTTCCCTAGTACTTCTCATTCTCCAAATGTTCTGTGAACAGGTGAGTCTGACTCACACGTTTACAGTCTGGCAGCTGGCGAAGCAGCAGCCTTGCTGGCCTGCTGTCACCTCTCTCACTTTAAAAAAAAATTTTTCTAATTGAGTTTAGCATATAAATCCAACATACGATGCAAATTGAAAGGATCTGGGGCCCATTCATAGAATACTACCGCGAGTGGGAGATTTAAGAAGTTCAGATGCTCCCGGAGATTCTCGATCTAGTGCCTGAAGGTTGCTATTTGATCCAAATCTTTACATCATTTCCTATAGTGTAACATTGATTAGAGGGAGTGGACAGATTAGATTTGGTTTTAGAGGTTTTTTAAAATTCTTTTTCAATTAATGTTAAATATGGGTTTAATTATGGTTGTCTTAGATCATACGTGATACACTTTATTGTCATTGTGCTGGGATAAGAGCCAATGAAACACAATCACCATCGACCAGAATGTAAAATAGAATTCTATACACTACAATAAACCATGCACAATTAAAACCATGCTATTGTAAAATTAATTATTAAAAAAAATTACTGATAATTAAATAACAGCACCACTCATCGCCGTGAATGGGTGTTTAACATGGTCACGGCTTCGTGAGGAAGAAGGCCTTTATAAGCCTAGTGATGCGCAAGAGAAGGCTCCTACAGCCCGATGATAGGAGAGTAAATAGATCATGGTTAGGGTGTGTTGCACCTTTAATGATATTCCTCGCCCAGTTCTGGTCTCCTTACTTGAGGAAAGATGTACTGGCTTTGGAGGTGGTGCAGAGGAAGATCACCAGGTTGATTCCAGAAATGAGGGGGTTAGCCAATGAGAAGAGATTGAGTCAACTGGGACTGTGCTCGCTGGAATTTAGAAGAATGAGAGATCTTATAGAAACGTATAAAATTATGAAAGGCACAGATAAGATAGAGGTAGGTACATTGTTTCCATTGGTGGGGGAGACCAGAACTAGGGAACATAGCCTCAAGATCCAGGGTAGTAGATTTAGGACGGAGATGAGGATGAACTGCTTTTAAGGACAAGGCAGGTCGGTGGAGGTGAGCCATTATCAGATCAAGCAGCTGACTCCTGCTCCTATTTCTTATGTTCTTCATGCTTTTTTGGGATCTGGCAGCGATGAAAGACCAGGAATATATTTCCAGAGTGGTGCGCACCTTGCAGGGGAATCTGTAGGTAGTGTTGATTGCATGTGCTTGCTTCCCAAGCCATCCTTGGTGTTAGAGGCTGCAAGTTGGGGAGGTATAGAGGTCTAGGTGAGTAACCAGTGCTTCATATAGATGACAGAAAATGCAACCACTGGTGGAGGGAATTAATATGTGTATAGTGGTTAACAGGGTGCTATTTGGTGCTTGTTGAGCTTCTTTTGTTGGAACTCTGTGCATCCAAGTCCCTGGAGCATTCCATCCCAGCTTTTAAATGGTGGAAAAGCTTTGGAAAAATCAGAAGTGAGTCACTGCAGGATCTGCACTCCCTGAGCTACTGTTGTAATCAGAATCAGGATGTATTGTCACGAACAAGTCATGAAATTTGGTGTCTTGTGGCAGCATCACAGTGTAAACATTCATATTATAACCATCTTACAACATTACTACAAAAAAAATAGTCCATGAAAGTCAGGCATTGTCTTTGGTTCATTGATTATTCAGGAATCTGATGGCGGAACAAAAAAAGCTGTCCTTGTGCCGCTGAGTGCTTGTCTTTAGGCTTCTGTATCTTTTCCCCAATGGTAGCTGAGTGAAGAGGGCACGGTCTGGATGGTCTTTGAAGATAGAGGCTGCGTTTTTAAGACACCGCCTCTTGTAGATCTACTAAATGGAGTGAAGTCTGGTACCTGTGTTGTCACAGGCCGAGTTAACCACCCTCTGGAGTTTATTTTTGTCCTGAGAGTTGGCACCTCCAGACCAGGCAGTGATGCAATCAGCCAGAATGCTCTCCACGGTACACCTGGAGAAGTTACTGAGAGTTTTGAGTAACATACCGAATCTCCTCACAAAGTATAGCCGTTGGGGCAAGTCTTCTTTGTGATTGCATCAATGTGGAGGATCTGTCCCAGATCCTCAGATGTGTTGACACCCAGGAATTTGAAGTTCTTGACCCTCTTCACGACTGAGCCCTTATCAGCCCATGCATGAATGTTATGTAGAGAACATAGGCACCTGTTGTTGGGGACAAATTAGAGGAATAACTACTGTTCTTTTTCTCTATTGCAGTGTTATCGAAAAACAGCAAGCCCATTCACACAACTATTTTGAATCCACATGTCCACTTGATCGGAGAAGATGCAGCCTGCATAGCATACATACGACTCACCCAGTATATAGACATTCAGGGTAGGCCGCGGACAACTCAATCAGAGGAGACACGGGTCTGGCATCGCAGGGACAGCAAATGGCAGAATGTTCATTTCCACTGCTCAGGTGCCCCCGCAGCACCACTCCAGTGAAGGTACGTTTGTGCATTCAAAGGAGGGTAGTGTAATCCAGCCATTCTCAATGGGGGGGAGTGGCCATACAGCCCCCACCAGGGGCTAGAGGACATTTAAGAGTGGAGGGGGGGGCATCATGAAGTGAAATCATAAAATGTTTTTTACGCAATTGAAGAAACCAACTAGATCATAAACTTTGAGCAGAGTCCAAAGGGGGCCACAGCCAAAAGAACAAAAGGTTGAGAATGGCAGGTTTGAACAGACTTCAGATGGCATGGCCATACGTGGCCTTTAATCGGGAGGATAGTTGGTTTTCATGGGGTTCTGTTCCAGCTGTGAAATTTTAAACTTTGCTAAGCCCACCCCACACACGTATGCTGCAACCCCCCCCCCCTCGCTAGACTCAGTGGCAGAGGGAAAGCACAAGATGGAAGACGCTGGAATCTTTTGAGCCAACAGGCTGGAGGAACGGGTTGAAGTGGCCAGTCGGCATTTCAAGTCAGTGCCTGACCTGCTCATTTCCTCCAGCAGCCCATTGTTTTGCACAATTACAGTTGACCTTAGATATACAGACAAGGATCTCCCCCCCCCCGCCCCCCCCGGGCACCTATGGCGATCAGTGATGCCGGATAAGTGAATTTTCCGGTTGCTTGAGGCTGTGCGTTGTGTGATAACTGCTGGGGGGCTCAAATTTTAAACTCTCAATTTTTTTTAACCTATTCACTTACCACAATTTACTTGCTTGTGGCTTGAATTCCAGATAACAGGGATTTTACTCAGCAGTGAGCTGGAATCAGGTTTTGCAGTGAATTCTCCCCACCCCATCCCAACACTGTTTAACCCCATAAACCAAGGCCATTGGTTGCCGCGCATGTTCGCATGCGTCTGCTGTAGAGCCAGCAATGGGAGGTCAGTAGGCAAATGATTTCTCTTGCCACTACAATACTGCCCTCAGTTAGCGCTAAAGGTCTTTCAACAGCATCCAACAAGTACTTAATGCCAGAAAGGAGCTCTTTTCTACCTCCATTACCACACTTGAGTGGAGTGCACTTGAAAATTTAAGAATGGCGTCTTGGCTTCATTTCAAATCTGCATTTGTGTTAACCTTAAAATTCCTGCTATGCTCTCTGACTCAGTAAATGCCAAGGTTCACAGTGCCACCCACCCTGAGCACGGGTGTTTATATTACTGAAGTAGTAACACCATCTTGCCTCGTTGTATTCTCACCGTATTCTCACCTCTGGGAAATCAAATTCTGCTTTTTGATTCAGATTTCAGATTTGTTGAGAGCATCTACAGGGAATGCGGCCGTTGGAGAGCAGCAGCAATTGTCAAAGAGCCACACCGCCTGGCGCACGCTCTGTTCTCGCTGCTGCCATCAGGAAAGAGGTCTCGGTGCCACAAGACTCGCCCCACCCGGTTCAGGAACAGCTGCTATCTCTCCACCATTAGACTCCCCAACGACAAACTCAATCAGGGACTCATTTAAGGACTCTTACTTGTGCGCTTCATTGATTGATTTTCTTTGTTCGCCCTGTATTGTACAGTCAGTTTGTTTACATTCATTATCTGTTTACAGTTCTTTTATTTGTCTACATGTTTACACTGTATACAGTTCATTTTTTTGCACTACTAATTAGGGGTAATTCTGCCGCATCTGCAGGAAAAAGGAATCTTATTCGGACAATGTATGTATTCGGACAATAAATCTGAAATCTGAGTACATACGTAACTTCACATATAACCCTGGGATTCTTTTTTTTCCCTGCGGGCAAGGCAGAATTACCACTTATTGGCAGTGCCACGTACGCATGTAAACAAATAAACAAACTGTGCAATACAGAGAGAAAAAAATCAATAAAAGTGCAAAAGTAAGATTGGGTGTCTTGTTAGGGTGTCTGATGGTGGAGGGGGAGCTGCTGATCCGGAACCTGGTGGTGTGAGTCTTGTGGCACTGATATCTCTTTCCTGATGGCAGCAGCGAGAACAGAACATGTGCTGGGTGGTGTGGATCCTTGATTATTGGTGCTGCTCTCTGACAGTAGCATTCCCTGTCAGTGTTCTTGATATTGGGGAGGGTTTTACCTGTGATATCCTGGGCTGAGTCCACTACCTTTTGCAGGGCTTTACACTCAGTGACATTGGTGTCCCCGTACCAGACTGTGACGCAGCTGGTCTGCACACTTTCCGCCACACATCTGTAGAAATTTGCCAGGGTTTCTGGTGTCACGCCAAACCTCTGCAAACTCCTGAGGAAGTAGAGGTGCTGATGTGCTTTCTTCACGATAGTGACTCCCGAGAACTTAAATTTGCTTACCCTCTCTACCTCTGATTCCCCAACAATCGCAGAATCGTACACGTCTGGTTTATCTTTCCTGAAGTTGACAATCAGCTCCTCGGTGTTGGTGACATTAAGTGCGAGGTTGTTATTGGTGCGCCATTCAGCCAAATTTATTTTTGCTTACCATTCCCACAGAGCTGAAGAAGTTAACAGAGTTGTGTCCCGAGCAAACATTCTAGCCGAGCCGCGATCTGGTGGCCTCTGAAGACCAGCAGTGACATGCACGTGTCCGCATGCACATTATGCTCCTGGTGGCTGCATAATTGTCACGTTTGTGGAACTATATGGTGTTTCTTTCAACCGTCTCAAAATGCAGACATTAAAAAATACAAAAAAATTTACACGAGGCTACTGTATATGTACTTTATATAATTCATATTTGATGGCGGTGATTTGTACAATTCATTCAAAACATTTGCCAAAGCATGAAGGTTAAAATTTAACGGTGATTATCCTAATGTTGGAAGGTTAGTGTTCCATTTTACATTTTCTTGTACACTAAAGATGTGTCACTTGTTCTTTCAAAAGCATAGATTTTGATGTAGTTTTGCTTGTTTCAATGGAACTCAGGGCAGCTGGAATCAAGGCTCTGGTCCCTCCCACTGACACTTTTTGTGTGGTTTAAGGCAGAAGAGAGGCAACATTTCATTCAAGCAGGCCTCATGGCCAGTTCCCTAAGCGGGGATTTTAAAAAAAACATGACGACTTCCAAAGTTGTCTTCTGCCATCACCAAATTGTGCCAGGAAGTTGCTCCTGTACGACTTAAGTACATAAAGAAACACGGCAACCTGATTTATCATTTCTTATGCCTTTTGTGTGTGTGTGTGTGTGTGTGTGTGTGTGTGTGTGTGTGTGTGTGTGTGTGTGTGTGTGTGTATGGGAAAAAAGTTAGCTCAATTTATGGATTTTTCTCTCGTTTTGTGTGAAATGTGTTTATTTCATATAACAAAGTTTAAATAACCTCAAAGGGAATCATGAAAATTGAGATGATTAAGTAGAATTCCTCCCAGATCATATTAATTTAAGTGAATGAATTAATGATATCATAATTAAAATAGCAAGATCCAATACAGTGTTCTTTACTGTTTCCTTATTCTGAGCTACCAACTCGAGAGTTTATGAGAAAACTGTTGCCATCTATTAAATGTATATGCATTTTTACAGAGTTGATGCATGTTATATATTTATAGCCAATAATTTTGTGTTGAACTGCCATATGGGTTCAGATGATGTACCAAGTTTTACTGCTTTAAATTGCACATTCTTGGATGCGTGTAGTAATACGATGTGATGCCGAAGATCAGTGTGGCTAGACAGCCTCTCAGAAAGGCGTGATCACTTTGTTGTTTCTTTGTTAGCTTGTGTAGAAAATAGTTTATGGAAATGGAGAAAGTTTTTTTGCATGACATAGTTAACCCTGTTAGTTTCTGGAAAAAAAAGATTGCCTGTAGAGCTATCCATTTCTCTTTGCCTCTCCTTTCTGAGCTTTGTAACAGCGACTTTTTTGTCTGATGATGTGTAATGGAAACCTGGTTTGCATGCATTCTACCAACTGCTTAACGATTTTGTGCAGGGGCTGTGAAAACGCATCAAGAGGACACCTCTTTTCGTGTTTTTATGGATGTTTTAAATTAGACAGCTAGGGGTCTTAACTGTAATGAGCTGTGCGTGGATCATATTTTTTTATTTTTTTTAAAACGAGGGCTGTGGAACCCATGAATTAAACAAATGAGTTTTACCTCATTTTATTGCCTCGCGTGGTTTGAAGTGTGGAAAAGTTGATTTTGCTGGAGATATTTTTATGGTGAAAATGATGGACTATATTTGCTTTTTACACAGCAACTTGCCTGAATATGAAATGTGATTTCTTTTTAATTATTCGAGTTCTCTGTAGCTGAAATTCTGTCAGGTCTGGTTTATATGGGAGGACAAAACAATTATGTTACAGGATGTGGTCTATGTGTTCCTCTCACCATTTAAAAATTGTTGATATGTTAGAAATAAAACAACTCTATGACAATTGTGTGAAACGAATATTTTGTGAGTGAATTATTGGTATCTTCCTGTCTGCGTATACATTTGTATTAATTACAACGTACAAGAGATTGGTAAAGCTCACGTAGATTATTCGCCATGGAAAGGATAAGGCGGGAAAGGGTGTGAAAAGGATTCATGATGAGATGACTGGGACTGGAGGGCTTGACTAATGAGAGGCTGGATAGCCATAGAGTCACAGAGCGTGGAAACAGGCCCAACATTCCCACGCTGGCCAAAACGTCCCGCCCATACTAGTCCACGTCCCTCTAAACCCATTCTATCCATGCATTCTTCAACATTTCAAAAGCACCTGCCTCAAACCACCTCGTCTAGCAAAACAATGTTATTACCCCCCTCCCCTACACTCTGTATAAAAGTTTACCTCAGTTCCTGTTCAATCTCTCCCCCCCTCTCCACCTCATTTTAAACCCAAATCCTCTAATTACCGATTCCCCCTGGAGAGAAGATTCTCTCTGATCCTTTTATTAATTTAATTTTTTAACTTGAGATGCAGCACAGTACAGGCCTTTTTGGCCGTGACCATGCTGCCCAATTACACCCAAGTGACCAATTAACCCGTAGATTTTATTTTGGTGTGTGGGAGGAAGCCAGAGCACCCAGAGGAAATCCACACAGAGAACTGAACGTCATTGTCTTGACCACGAGTGGCCATCCTTTTAATTTAGACATACAGCATGGTGACAGGCAATTTCGGCCCACGAGTCCAATGAATCTAAACCCCTGGTATGTACCCGTGAGCTGAAATGGCCTATGTTAAGAGGTTGGTCACCCCTGGTCTTGAGTGTATGATGATCAGCATTTCAAGGTTCCTCTCATGACCTTGAGGTCACCCCTGTGATCCAAGGAATAAAGCACCAGCCCATTCAACCTCTCTATTAGGTCACACAGCATCCATAGGAAGTAAAAGGCAGTCGATGCTTTGGGCCAAAACCCTTCATCAGGAATAGCAAGAACCAGCAGCAAACTTTGCTATCATAACAGAGAGAGCATGTGATCTTCCCACAGTGCCGCCTCTCCTTCACTAACCTGCTCCTTCATGCTCAAGAGTTACTTCCCTCCTCCCAGTAATTTTTACACTGTTCAAACTTAAATGGGCTTTCTCTTTTCCTCCCTTTTTAATCTGTGGCACAACATTAGTACAGTTCAATGTGAAAGTCCACTGATGCTGGGGTCACCCTGATAACAGGGGTTTTACTGCACTTGGATAAAACAGGCCGAAGTCAGCTTAGTTTCCTTCAGGGGAGATCTTGCCTGACAAATCTGTTGGAATTTTTTAAGGAAGTAACGAGCAGACAAAAGATACTCAATGGATGTCGCTTACTTGGATTTTCAGAGGGTCTTTGACAAGATGTCCGTGGTATTACAGGAAAGGAAGGTACGAGTGTGGAGAGAAGGCTGGCTGATGCGCAGAAGCCAGAGTGGGAATGCAGGGGGCATTTTCTGGTTGCCCACCAGTGAATAGTGACATCCCACAGCGGTCAGTGTTGCTTCTGCTACTTTTCACGCTGAATATAAATGATTCAGATAATGATATTGATGGCTTTGTGGCCAAGTTTGCAGATGAAGGGTTTAGGGGCGAGTAATGTTGAGGAAGCAGAAAGTTGGCAGGGATTTGAACAGGTTGAAAGAATGGGCGAAAGAGGCAGGTGGGAAACAGTGTAGGGAAGTGTATGTTCACACACGGAATAAAGAAGTCGACAATTTTCTAAATGGAGAGAATTCAGGGACCAAACTGAAAGATTCCCAAAAGGTTAACTTGCAGGTTGAGTTGATAGTAAGGAAGGCAAATGCAATGTTTCAAAAGGGCTAGAATATTAAAGAGATCTAATAGTAAGGACCACGTTCGGATTACAAGTGGGGGTAGTTTCCCTCTACCCACTAGGTCTACCCCTCCTTCCAATCACTCACCTCCACCCATACACCTTCACCCTTCCCTCCCCTCCTACCGTTCCCTCACCTTCCTCCACCCTCCCTCCCCTCCACCATTCCCTCACCTTCCTCCATCCTCCCTCCCTTTCAGACACCTTCACCTTTCCCTCTATCCCTCCCTCCCCTCCTCCATTCCCTCGCCTTCCTCCACACCTCCCTCCCTCAGACACCTTCACCCTTCCCTCTATCTCTCCCTCCCCTCCTACCATTCCCTCACCTTCCTCCACCGTCCATCCACACCTCCCTCCCTCAGACACCTTCACCCTTCCCTCTATCCCTCCCTACCGTTGCCTCACCTTCCTCCACCCTCCCTTCACTCACCTCCCTCCCTCTCAGACACCTTCACCTTTCCCTCTATCCCTCCCTCCCCTCCTACCGTTCCCTCACCTTCCTCCACCCTCCCTCAGACACCTTCACCCTTCCCTCTATCTCTCCCTCCCCTCAAACCGTTCCCTCACCTTCCTCCACCCTCCCTCCACACCTCCCTCCCTCAGACACCACCCTTCCTTCCCTCTATCCCTCCCTCCCCTCCTACCGTTGCCTCACCTTCCTCCACCCTCCCTTCACTCACCTCCCTCCCTCTCAGACACCTTCACCCTTTCCTCTATCTCTCCCTCCCCTCCTACCGTTCCCTCACCTTCCTCCACACCTCCCTCCCTCAGACACCTTCACCCTTCCCTCTATCCCTCCCCTCCTACCGTTGCCTCACCTTCTTCCACCCTCCCTTCACTCACCTCCCTCCCTCTCAGACACCTTCACCTTTCCCTCTCAGACACCTTCACCTTTCCCTCTCAGACACCTTCACCTTTCCCTCTCAGACACCTTCACCTTTCCCTCTATCCCTCCCTCCCCTCCTACCGTTCCCACACCTTCCTCCACCCTCCCTCCCCTCCACCGTTCCCTCACCTCCCTCCAGACACCTTCACCCTTCCCTCTATCACTCCCTCCCCTCCTATCGTTCCCTCACCTTCCTCCACCCTTCCTCCACTCACCTCCCTCCCTCTCAGACACCTTCACCTTTCCCTCTATCCCTCCCTCCCGTCCTACCATTCCCTCACCTTCCTCCACCCTCCCTCCACTCACCTCCCTCCCTCTCAGACACCTTCACCTTTCCCTCTATCCCTCCCTCCCCTCCTACCGTTCCCTCACCTTCCTCCACCCTCCCTCCCCCGTTCCCTCACCTTCCTCCACCCTCCCTCCATTCACCTCCCTCCCTCTCAGACACCTTCACCTTTCCCTCTATCCCTCCCTCCCCCCACACTCCCTCCCCGTTCCCTCACCTTCCTCCACCCTCCCTCCCCCGTTCCCTCACCTTCCTCCACCCTCCCTCCCTCTCAGACACCTTCACCTTTCCCTCTATCCCTCCCTCCCCTCCTACCGTTCCCTCACCTTCCTCCACACTCCCTCCCCGTTCCCTCACCTTCCTCCACCCTCCCTCACCTTCCTCCACCCTCCCTCCCCCATTCCCTCACCTTCCTCCACCCTCCCTCCACTTACCTCCCTCCCTCTCAGACACCTTCACCTTTCCCTCTATCCCTCCCTCCCCTCCTACCGTTCCCTCACCTTCCTCCACCCTCCCTCCTCTCCACCCTCCCTCCACTCACCTCCCTCCCTCAGACACCTTCACCTTTCCCTCTATCCCTCCCTCCCCTCCTACTGTTCCCTCACCTTCTTCCACCCTCCCTCCCCCGTTCCCTCACCTTCCTCCACCCTCCCTCCACCCTCCCTCCACTCACCTCCCTCCCTCTCAGACACCTTCACCTTTCCCTCTATCCCTCCCACCCCTCCTACCGTTCCCTCACCTTCCTCCACCCTCCCTCCCCTCCACCGTTCCCTCACCTTCCTCCACCCTCCCTCCACTCACCTCCCTCCCTCAGACACCTTCACCTTTCCCTCTCTCCCTCCCTCCCCTCCTACTGTTCCCTCACCTTTCTCCATCTTCCCTCTCAGACACCTTTCACCCTTCCTCCTCACACAACTTCCACCCTTCCCTCTATCCCTCCATTGCCTCTCCACCTCCCTCCTCCAACCTCTCTCCATCTTACCCCCTGCCTCTGCCCCTTCCATCCTCTGCCTCCACCCGCCCAGTGAAGAACAATCCCGCCCCGTCCCCCTGGGGGATCGCGCCGGTCGCGCAACCAGTGGACGGTCAGCGGCCGAACCGTCACGTGCATGATCTGACGAATCGTTGCCAAACGCGTCGGCGAGGATGTCACCGGTGTCCTCACTCCCATCGTCCTCTGCGGCCCTGTCATGGCGGTGCGCATGACGGCTCGGAGTTGCTGCCGGCGGCCGGTAAATGCTTGTCCGTCCACCCTTCTCCTGACGCCAGCCTTGTACTTAAATCGCGTTGTACTAAAGCCGTGTGTCAGAGTGATTTAATTTCTGATTCATGTCGAACCCCTAAGCCCGTCCTGCCTGGCTGTGGACACACAGGTGCCGACCACACGAGGCCCTGTATAATGGGGTTAACCGGGCAGCGACCCACTCACGCAGCAGGTAGAACGGGTCCGACCCGCTCAGGGTCGTCCCAATTCAACCCGTTGCTGCCCCACCTCGGAGGTCGTCAGGGAGCCCAGTAATACTCACCTCGGTCGCGTCCTCCTGCGGCTTGAAGCCGAAAATGGCGTCACCCCTGATGAAGAGCCTGCGGCGGTAGGGAGGGGAGAGAGAGGTCGCTGCCGCGGGGAAGGGGGAATTGGGGAGAAGGTCGCTGCCGCGGTGGGGAGGAGGGGGAGACTGGGGAGAAGGTCGCTGCCGCGGTGGGGGGGGGGGGGGGGTGGGAAGACTGATGCCGTAGGGCCGGGTGGGGGGTAGGTTGTTTCTACAGGGCCGGGTGAAGGCGTGGTGGGGGGAAGGTTGCTGCGGGGCCGGGAAGGGGGCCATGATCAAAGTGAGAAGGGTCGCTACCGCAGGGTGGGGAGGAGCATGATTGACGGTAGGAGGGAGACTAGTTTGCGTGTCGCATCACTTAACGTGTCATTGCGGGATCCCCTTAAATCGCCAGGTTGCCAATTTACTGGGGCTATCCCCCTTAAGCCTTAAAGGTGCTGGGGGAATGTTTGCCCCACTAATTACACCCAGGAGGGCTACCCGGGTGTTGCAGCTTGAAAGAACTTTGTCAACACAGAGAGCGATAATAAATACAGAAGGATAAATATTCACGTTCATGTTTATTATTACCTTGGTATTTTTTAATGATAGTGAAATTATATGTACTTACCAGATAACTTCAGAAGGGAAGGGATTAGAATTTGTGGTATAGTATATTAGTTACTTTTAAAAAATCCTTTTCAATTAGCCATATGCTCTAATTGTTTAAGTGCTTGCCACTTTTTTGTTCTGTGTGACTGCTATGATATTGAGATTATATATATCTTATTTTTTATATATAACTTTTTTCTCTATATATTTCTTTTTATATTTTACCTTCGATTAATGGCTTTTACATATGTTCTATTTCTATAAAAGCCAATAAAAATATTGAAAAAGTATATTATCTTTCTATTGTATAAATACAGTATTCTTCAGTCAGTGCAAGATTTATGTTATTGTTGGTGTAGCTTGGCAATCTAGTTAAAAAAATTAATTTTGGTGCATCTATACATGACCAGCTTTGCTATCAAATCACTGAGAGAGCATGTGACCTTCCCACAGTGCGGCCTCTCCTTCACTAACCAGTTCCTTCATGCTCAAGAGTTACTTCCATCCTCCCAGTAATTTTTACACTGTTCAAAGTTAAATGGGCCTTCTCTTTTCCTCCTTTTCTAAACTGTGGCACAACATTAGTAGAGTTCAAAGAGAAAGTCTGCTGATGCTGGGGTCGACCTGATGAAGAGCCCAGGCCCAAAACATTGGTTATCCTTTCCTCCTTGTGGATGCTGTGAGACTAGTTGAGTTTCTCCAGCGTGTTAATGTTTTGTGCAACAATAGTGGTACCCCAATTATCTGGCACCATTCTGTCAGAAAGAATTAAAAACGGAGTGGCTATTTTTTTGAAAAAGACATACAGCATAGAAAGTAAAAATATGAAGTGGGGGAAACTCAGCAAGTCAAACAGTGTACTTTATGTAGCAATATTTGGGGCTTGAGCCCTTCATCGAAGTATGAGCAGATGCCCGAACAAAATGATTGAGGGGGAGGAGCACCATCCTACAGGCAAGAGGTAATAGGTGAATAAGGAAGGGAGGGCATACCAGCAAACAGGGGAAGGGGGAATGGTTCTGTGAATGGAAAGGGAAGCGGGTGGAGAGCTAGAGGAAAGACGACAGAGGGATAGGCTAGGAGAACGGGGAGAAAGCAGAGAAGTTGATAATGCCATCTGGTTGGAGAGTGCACAAATGGAATATTAGATGTTGCTTCTCCAATTTAAGGGTGGCCTTGGTTTGGCAGTGTATGAGACTATGGACAGACATGTCGGTGTGGGAGTGGGAGGCAGAATTGAAATATTTGGCCACTGGGAGATCTCTGACACTGATGCAGTCAGAGTGAAGGTGCTCAGCGAAGTGATCTCCCAGTTTGCATCCAGTCTCTCCAATGTAGAGTAGCCACAATAGGAGCACTGGATACAGTAGATGAATTCCACAGATTCACAGGTGAAGTGTTGCTTCACTTGGAAGGTCTGTTTGGGGCCCTGAATGGTGGTGAGGGAGGAAGTCTGGGTGCAAGTGTGACACTTCCTGCTGCTGCAGGGGAAGGTTTCAGGGGGCGATTAGTCAGATGGGATGAGTGGGGGGGGGGGGGATAAAGATATAAATATGCAGGATATTAAGACTAATTGGGATGTATTTCAGAAAACTGGCAATTTATTGATTTAATAATGTTAAACCCCTTTCTGTGCTATGTGCATTCCATGCAACAGTTTACATTTGTCTTTAACTATTGTAGCATCTTTATTTTATTTCACCCCTCTCTTCCTTTTTCAGTCTTGGTCTTCAGAACAAGTCAGTAAAATTTAATTGGGTGCAAGAGCAGAGACATTTTAATGTGTGTAGACATATTTAGCAGGTTTTTTTTGTCAAACTACAATTCAAAATTTTTAAATGGGAGCATGGATTACAAAGGCTTTATTTTAAAATACAAAGATCAAACTATGGAGGAACTCAGTGGGTGAAACAACATCCGTGTTGGCAAAGTGGAAGTTGACATTTTGGGTTGGGAGTGTGGATCAGGATGTGAGCCTGTCGCGCAGTTTAATTTTTATTTCTCTCCAGAGACCATCATCAGTGATCTCTTGTGTCTCCACCTCTCAACTCAATAGTTAGTGCTCTGGCTGGAGGACATTCACCTTAGTACCATAAAACCCCTGGTATCCGGCACCAACTAGGATTGGTAGATGCTGGATAAAGTATTTTCTAGTTGCTTGAGACTTGCATTAAGAATAAAGAGTTTAAAAGTCTAAAATACTACACTTACACTGAACAAACTTTACTTGCATGAATATTATGAACCTTAAAGCATTTTTTTTATTTCTGTCACATTCTTTGAAAATATTTAACTGTCGTTGCATTTGCAGGTTCCTCCCCCTCCAGGGAACCACCCGAAAAATGAACAATAATATCAGAGATAATTAACCCTCCCCCACCAAGTTTACAGATAAAACCTCTGATTGGGCGACTCTTAATAAGAAGGAATAAGGTGACACCCCAACAGCATCAACCTGCTCTTCATTCTGGGTGACGCCTTTACTGTTTCACACAACTTTACTTAAACAGCTGCTATGAGCAAAGCACGACCAAGACACTCCACTCCCATGTTCACCAAAGGTTTATGTGTTTCTTCAGAGAACATTGACTTTTACAATTTTAAATGTGTATTTTTTTTACCAATTTATTTATTCGGTTTTTTTAAATTTATTTTCCTTGATTTGTTTTGCTTGAATTCCAAATACCAGGAGTTTTACTGTATTATGTAAACTGGAGATATTAGAGTTGTTTGGAACAAAAAAAAAGTTATGAAAAATATTGTTCAAATACTATGAAGTAGTTTTGATGGAGTAAGCAAGAATGAACTGCTTCCAGAGTTAGATAGGCTGAGAGAAGGGAGGAGGATTTTCTTTTATAAACATAGTCATTTGTTCTTGTCTGGAATACATTTCCTAACAGATAGGAGATCAATCCTTGAGGATATACTGTGTTGATGGGAACGTGATCAAATGTGTCTGTCAAAGAACTGATCCCAGCTCAATGGTCCACCTCCTGTGCAAAGATGCTCTTCTCCTTTGTTGCCAGTTGTTTACATATGTTAAGAAAATAATACTGATTAGTGTGCATAGAAGGGAGGATATTTGAATGGTTTTATTCCAATGCAGTGTGCAGCAGAACTGAAGGCGTGTATGTGGATTTGAGTAAAGCGTTTCTGCACAGCAGGCTGCTGTGGAAGGTTAGATTAGGATCCAAGGAGAGATGGCCTAATGGATAGATTGTCTTCATGAAGAGGGTGATGATGGAAAGTTGCTTTCAGGAGGCCTGAGACTATGCTGAGCTGAGCCCATTGCTGTTTGTCATCGAGATCACCCTTTCTCAGCCCTTTTTGGGGCTCTGGTCATATGAGCCATCTTCCCCGTGACGCAGTCATTTAGTTCATTTCTTCCATACTTGTATTCTACCGACTACATAAAAAACATTTTATGATTTCAGTCTGTGCACCACCCACCCCTTCCCCCCCCACCCCCCACCATGTGCTGTGGCCCCTGTTGAGAATGATTGATCTAGATCAGTGATTTAAATGAAAACCTACATGGCATAATTTAGCAGATTTGTGGGTGACACTAAAGTGTCTGCTATTATAGAAAGTGAAGACGGTTGCAAAATTTTAAAAATGTATTTTAAATTTAATTTAGAGATACAGCATGGCAACAGGCCCTTCTGGCCCACGAGCCCGTGCCACCAAATTACACCATATGACCAATTAACCTTCTAACCCCATCTGTCTTTGGAATGTGGGACGACACCCACAGACAGCATGGGGATTCAAACCCAGGCCACTGGCCCTGTAATAATGTTGCGCTAACTCCGATAGGGACTGTGCCAACACAGGATCTTGATTGGTTGAGCAGGTGGACAGGAATTTCATACAGAGAAATGTGAAGTGTTGCATTTCCAGAAGTCTAACACAGAAAATGGTAGGTCAGAAACCTTGGAGTACAGGTACATTGTATCTTCAAAGTGGCATGATAGGTAGATCAAAAATGTTTTTGGTACATTTGCCTTCATCAGTTAATTAAGGGTTAGGGTTAGAAGTGGAGCGGTTGTGTTCAGAATCAGAATTTGTCACAAAATTCAATATTTTGGGGCAGCATTCACAGTGCAAATATAAAATTACATGTAAAAATAAATAAACTAGTGCAAAAAGAGAAAGTGAAGTTGTGTCTGTGGTTAATTCTCCACTCAGAAATCTGGTGGCAGAGGGGAAGAAGCTGTTCTTGTGTCACTAGAGGCTCCTGTACCTCCTTCCTAATGGTAGCAGTGAGGCCTGGTTGGTGGGGGTTCTTGAGACACTGCCTCCAGTAGGAGTGGAGACTGATATCCATGATGGCACTGGTTGAGTTCACAACTTATTGTCCTGTGCACCTTACAGTACACCTCTAGAAATTTGTAAGAATCTTTGGTGACATACCAAATCTCATGAGTTTTCTTCATGATTGCGTTGAGATAGAGGCCCCAAGACAGTTCCTAACTCTTTCACGCTGCCTCTTCCTTAAATATGGCCAAAACTGTGTGTAATATTCCAGGTGTAGTTTTGTCAGCACCCTACCAAGCTCCTTGGTTTTGGTAATGTTGAGTTGCAGTTGTATAAGACATCAGTGAGACCCCATTTGGACTACGGTGTTCAGTTTCAGTCACCATGCTGTAAAGGGTGCAGAAAAGATTTGGGAATATTGCCAGGACTTGCACCCCTTTGAGTTACAGGGAGAGGTTGAGCAGGCTAGGGCTTTATTCCTTGGAGTGCAGGAGGATTTATTTTTAATTGAATTTTAATTTAGACATACAGCATGGTAACAGGCCTTTCCAGCTCATGAATCCGTGCCGCCCAATTTGCATCCCATTAATCTCTCTCCCCCCCGGTATGTTTATTTTTTTAAACAGTGGGAGGAAACCGGAGCCTCCAGAGAAAACCCATGCAAACACAGGGAGAACATACAAACACCTTACAGACAGCACAAGATTTGAACCTCAATCCTGGTTCCAATCACTGCTGCTGTAAAGGTGTTACGCTAACTGCTACGCCAACCGTGCCGCATGGAGGTGTACAAAATCACGAGAGGAATAAACTGGGTGAAAACAAGAGTCTTTTGCCCAGTGAAGGTGGAAATCGGTATCCAGAGGACATGGGTGTGAAGAGGAGGGAGAGTTTAACAGCAATCTAAGGGGTGACTCTTTTACACAGAAGGTGGTGGGTATATGGAACCAGCTGTTGGAAGAGGAGGCTGAGTTAAGCACTATTGCAAAGTTTAAGAAACCGAGAAAGATATGTATATCGGTGGGTTTGGAGCGATCTGGGCCAAATGCTGGCAGTGTGGCTCAGACATTTTTGGATGGAATGACCAGGTTGAGCTGTCAGGCCTGTTTCCACACTATATTACTCTCTAATGAAAAAAAATTGTATTTCAAGCTACTGTTACAATCTAATCGTGTTCAAAGCATTGGATTCAGAACAGTGCCAGTTGAAGTTGCTCATTCTGTACCCATGTGTTGCAGGTTTTCTCATTTTGGCAATGTGCTTGGAAGAGAAATATTCAGACAACAGCAGAATGTTTTAAGGTAAAGGACAAGTCCTTTTAAACTTCCAATCTCGTTAGAGATGGACCTGAATCAACCCATTGACCCAAAACACGGATGGATTTTCACCTGGTTGGAAAAGATTTGCTATTTGGAATGGTGGGGCAGTGAAATTGATAGGTAATTGACTAGAAGTCGTATTTAAAAAATAATCAATACAAAAACCAGAGAAGATGCATAATTCTTATTTTAAATCTGGAACACGTTGCTTCTTTCAGTTCCAGGTAAAGGCTGCAGTGGGGAAACTAAAATATGGGTGTTTGAAAGAGCTAGTGAAGCAATAATAGGTTGAATAGCCTCTTTGTGTGGGATAAGATTTCATAAGTATTGAATTTCAATTTAATTTATTGTTAGTAATTGTCAAACTACTTTTGGCACAATTAGCCAAAATCCTGACATGGTTTTTTTTTTTAAGTTGATCATCCAGCATTGAGGAATTTCTGCTCCTCCTCACTACCTTAGTAATGTGCACAATGAAGTTGAATTAATCTTTCGTAAGAAATAGCAAGTGTAGGCCATCTGGCTGCTCTGCCATTGGATGAAATCGTGGCTGATCTGATGATAGGCTCATCTCCACCTACCTGCCTTTTCCTCGTATCCCTTACTATGTCAAAATCTATCCATCTATACTGTTTAAGTATATTCACTGAGGGTCTCCTCCACTGCTTCAATGGGTAGTACATTAACCATATAACCATTTACGGAGCGGAAAATTTGCCAGTCTAAAGTGACTCACGCTGAACACTCCAGCGCAAGTCAAAGATCACTGGACACTATAAGCCAGTGAATTTCAAACGTTTTCTTTCCACTTGGTTCCACAATGTCTTGAAATAGTTTTACACGCCACTGCTTAAACAACTGACAATGATCCAGTTTGGACTAATATTGCAAATCCTACTGAGGGACTGTACATTAACCAACCATTTACGGAGCAGAAACAGGCCATGTCGGCCTTTCGAGTCCGCACCGGTTCACTAGAACAACTCCACTAGCTCAAACCTCCCGCTCACCGCCAATAACCCTCCAACCCCCCTCACCTCCATGAACACATCCAACCTTCTCTAAAATGACAGAAGGATTCCTGCCGCAACTATCTCATTCGTAAGTTCATTCCATTCTTCCACCAGTCGCTGAGTGAATCATTTATGAATTTTAATAGCACCTTTCATGAGCAATGGTGACAATCAGGTGAACTGTAAAACTATCTAGTTTTAAAACAATTTTTTTTGCTGAAAGTGGTGACACAGGTAGGCAGTGTGGTGGCTGTATAGCACAGTAGCTTTCATTTGTCATGGCATTGAATTGAGTCGCCATTTTACAACTGCACAAGATCTTGGTGAAACTGTACTTGCAATACTGGGCTTAACCCTGGTCACCACTCTATGAGAAGATACAAACTTTCGATCAGTGATTCTCAATTTTTTTTCTTTCCACTCACATCCCACTATGTATTCCCTTTGCCATCGGTGCTTTGTGATTAGTAAAGGATTGCTTAAGGGGGGATGTGAGTGGGAAGAAAAAGTTTGAAAAACCACTGTGAATTCCATAAATTCACCACCCTCTGGGAAAAGCAGTTCCTCCTCATCTCTGTTGTAATTAGACCACCCTGGATCTTGAGGATATGTCCCCTAGTTCTAGTCTCCCCCACCAATGGGAACAACTTTCCTACCTCTATCTTATCTATGCCTTTCTTCCTTAAAATATTCAACTGCAGCTTAGTGACATAGACATTCCCCAGTCAGGATGGGGGTACCAATTCCTCCAATTCAAACCAACATGATATCATTTATTGATGTTGATGACACATCGATTATCCCCCAATTCTAATTATTTGGAAAATACATAAATTGGCATGATAATATGGATTTTATTTTGTCCTGGTGGAGAATACCAGATTGGTTTTTCCAGTCTTATCCTGATCAACCACCACAGTTCCCATTCACTGCAGAACCTGCCTGTTTGACTTCCAACCCCTGCAGGGTGCATGTCAGTACCCTTGAAGAAGGGCTGAGGGCCAAAACTTTGGTTTTGTATCTTTACCTCCTATGGACGCTGCAATTCCTGCTGAATTTGTCCAGCTTTTCAGTGCATTTGCTGTATCTGCAGACTTTCATGTTTCACTTTTTTTTGGGGGGGGGGTGTTCCCTTAAAGCAGGGGAGGGGCATCGTGTCTGCCTGCATGACCCAATTTTGATGGGAGGGTCTAAAGTGATTCAGCTGCCTCGCAGTGTAATGTGAAATAGTTACTTAAACATTGTCTCCCGTTTCTAGAACAGAGCGGCCCGCATCAGAGTTGCTAAAGGGGACAAGCCGGTAACTTACGAGCAGGCAAATCCACCTCACTTCATTGCTCACAGGAAAGGATGGCTGTCTCAACACACCAGTAAGTGACTTGTGACTTTTGTTGGACAAGGTTTACTTTAGTCCAGAAGCTGGTTATTCACCAGCTGGTACCTGCTCTGCCATTCAAAGGCAAAATGGTTAATCCAATCTTTGCCTCTTCTCTCCTTGTGCCCTTCAATTCTAAATTTCTGCTTGAATCAAAAGATTCACAGCCTCATGAAATTCTTTTACTTACAGCAAGGTAGAAGCCGATTCTGGCCATAAAAATCTGTACTGCCCAATTACACCCATATTAACCTGTATGCTTTGAAGGGAAACTGGAGCACTCTAGGAGAATGTACAAACTCCTTATAGATAGCACCAGATTCAAACCCAGGTAGCTGGTGCTATCCGTGCTGAGTTCGTGGTAAACTCCAGAGTTTAGACATTGTCTACTCAACTTTTTCTTGTACAACAATCCCAGGACTCACTGCCTCTTCCTTAATATGGCCCAGCCTGTTATCAACACCCTACACAGCCTCATTAAAACCTCTCAACTCTTACTGTCCATGTTCCTTGCAATGAAAGCCAACATATATCTGCATACCAACTTACATGTACCAGAGCCCATGATCCCTCTGCTACAAGATTTTGAAGTCTCACTCAATGTAAAGAACTGCTTTTTTTTTTATATATTTTAATTTCCAACAGTAATCTCTTAATTTTCTCACATGAAACTCCGTTTGTTGACTTCTTCCCCATTTATTTAAGCAATCTATATCTCATGGCAGGTTATTTGTGTCCTTTCCCCTTTGCTAGCCTCTGAGCCCCTTGCTGGTGCAGTCACCTTCCTTGTTGGGTCACTTCTGAGGCTTCACCTTGGCAGTGGAGGAGAGGGGTAGGATATTCTTCCACTCTGGTGCCCTGCACTGGTCTGCTGCTCCACCTTTGGAGATTTACCACAGGATGTTGCCTGGATTGGAGAACATGTCTCTTTAGAGCGATGAAGGGTAAGAGGTATACATAATTATGGGGGACTTGGATATGGTGCCAGAACCTTAGCAAATACCAGGGTATTGGTGGAGGCTGGTACAAAATGATTTGAAAAAGCTTACATGGGCACAAGGGTGTTAGAAAAATAGAGGGTTATGGATTATGAGGGAGGGAAGGGTTAGATTGCCGTAGAGGATAACATAGATTTAGCATTGTGGGCTAAAGGGTCTCTACTGTGCTATAATATTCTATCTGTCCCCTCAGACCACCTCATTTGCCATCCACATCTCCACTATGTGTCATCTACAAACACTAATCAGACAATCTACATGCTCTTGCAAGACATAAACACATTTTTTACAAACTGTGACAGTCTCAGCACTGATCCCTGTGGGACAAAACTGGTTATAGACTGCTCGTCAGGAGAAACATCCATTCACCACTACCTCCTATCACCAAGTCAACGTTAGATCTGGTTTACCAAACACTCCTGAGATCCCTTGTGCCGTCACTTTCTAGACTAGCCTACCAGTCAAAGTTTTCTTTCAAATCAAGACGATGCTTTGGATAATGCATTCTTTTTGAGCCTCTCTTTAAAATACACTGATGCTAAAATTAATGAAATACTTCCTTAAGTATCTTCCCATTGTACATGCAGTTGATTAAATGGTTTTTAATTGCCATATTGTTCCAAGTTTGCATAGTGGTAAGCACTTTAACAGCACCAGCAACCTGGGTTTCAATCTGGTGCTGTCTGTTTAGGAGTTTGTACATTCTCCCATGCCTGCATGGGCTTCGTCCCATGATTCAACGACGTGCGGGGTGAGTATTTGGGTAGTGCAGGTTTGTGGGCCGGAAGGACCTGTTACCATGCTGAATTTCTAAAGTTAAAAAAAAAATTACAAACTATTATTGATGGTATGCAGATCAGTGCAGCTGGACACATGCCTACCCGAGGGCAGTGCTGTTGAAGAGCTGCTGGTGCAGCGTGCAAATAAAAAAACATCTTTAACATCTACAGGCAATCTGGATGGTGAAGAGGGAGCAGCAGATCGCATGATAGAAGATGTTTTTATCCGCAAGTTTATTTATGGAACATTCCATGGATGCCTGGCCAATGAGATAGTGCTGAAGAGGAGAGCAAACGTCATCACCATTTGTGCCATCTTCATTCAGAAACTTCCACCACAGAAGTTCTATTTTCTAATAGGGTATACAGAGACTCTGCTGTCCTACCTGTACAAGTGTCCAGTCAAGATGGAAGTGCAGACTGTGGCGAAGAAGGTTGTGTACAAATATATCTGATACTTTGTGAAGAAATGTTACTCCCTGGAATACTGAGTAAGTGGCGTTACCCCTCTTTAAGTAAATACCTGCTCGACTTGGTCATTTGAGGGTTTTTTTTTTCTTTCAGTTTCACCTTAAATTTTTGGTAGCTTCTCAAAGCCATTCCATATTCATGGTTGTAATATGCGACAACTTCTGTTTCAATTAACACCCTCCCTGCTCTGCCGCAATTCCCATCTCCTGTCTCGGTCTGAGTTGTGCATCTTTCTCTATTTCCCTTCACATCCCTATCACTCTTAATCTTTTCCTTTCTTCCCTCTGTCTTCCTGTATTCTACTTTTCACTTTTTTTTTGCTGTCTTCCTTCTTTCTCATTCTTTTTCCTCACTCACTTTTTTCTTGCAGTCTTCCGTGAGAGTGTGTGAATCACTCACCTTCTTAAGAGCGTAAATCAGTCCTCACTTTTCCTCAAAACCAATTAACGCGTTTTACCTTTACCTCCTCTGGACACTGTGACATAGCTGATCCCTCCAGCACTTTTGTTTTGATGACTAATTTGCCAGTCTAAAGTGACTCACGCTGAACACTCCAGCGCAAGTCAAAGATCACTGGACACTATAAGCCAGTGGATTTCAAACGTTTTCTTTCCACTTGGTTCCACAATGTCTTGAAATAGTTTTACATGGAACTATTACACTTAGTTGCTTAAACAACTGACAATGATCCAGTTTGGACTAATATTGCAAATCCTACTGAGGGACTGTACATTAACCAACCATTTACTGAGCAGAAACAGGCCATGTCGGCCTTTCGAGTCCGCACCGGTTCACTAGAACAACTCCACTAGCTCAAACCTTCCGCTCACCGCCAATAACCCTCCAACCCCCCTCACCTCCATGAACACATCCAACCTTCTCTAAAATGACAGAAGGATTCCTGCCGCAACTATCTCATTCGTAAGTTCATTCCATTCTTCCACCAGTCGCTGAGTGAATCATTTATGAATTTTAATAGCACCTTTCATGAGCAATGGTGACAATCAGGTGAACTGTAAAACTATCTAGTTTTAAAACAATTTTTTTTGCTGAAAGTGGGTGACGCAGATAGGCAGTGTGGTGGCTGTATAGCACAGTAGCTTTCATTTGTCATGGCATTGAATTGAGTCGCCATTTTACAACTGCACAAGATCTTGGTGAAACTGTACTTGCAATACTGGGCTTAACCCTGGTCACCACTCTATGAGAAGATACAAACTTTCGATCAGTGATTCTCAATTTCTTTTCTTTCCACTCACATCCCACTATGTATTCCCTTTGCCATCGGTGCTCTGTGATTAGTAAAGGATTGCTTAAGGGGGGATGTGAATGGGAAGAAAAAGTTTGAAAACCACTGTTTTAATCGTACCCAATTGACTCGTTATGGTCACAGTTTCATAACTCCAAAGGAAATGGGCCAATGACAATTTTTCTCAAGCAAAATATTTCAGTAACAATTGGGTCTAGAGCAGTGATTCTCAACCTTCCCTTCCCACTCACATCTCCCTTAAGCAATCCCTTATTAATCACAGAGCACCGATGGCATAGGGATTACTTAAAGTGGTACGTGAGGGGAAAGAAAAAGGTTGCGAACCACTGGGTTAGACGATTACAATAGAGAACAGGCCCATCTAGCACTAAACTCTTATTCTGCCAAGTCCCACTGACCTGCACCCATTCCATATCCATCTATGTTCATGTTAAAATTGAGTCTGAATTCACCTCTTCAGCTGGTAGTTTGTTCCACATTCCCACCACTCTGTAAAGAAATTCCCCTAAACTTATCCCCATTCACCCTCATGTCCTCTGGTTTGTATCTCACCTACCCTGTGGAAAACCTATCTACATTTACTCTGTCTATTCCCCTCAATTTTAAAAACCTCTATCAAATCTCCCCTTATTATTCTACGCTCCAGGGAATAAAGTCCTAACCTGTTTAACATTTCCCTGTAACTCAGTTCCTGAAGTCTGGGCAATCCTCATATTTTCTCTGCATTCTCAATCTTCTTGATCTCTTTGCTTTAGTTAGGTGTCCAAAATTTGCACACAATACTCCAAATTTAACCTCACCAATGTCTTATACCACTTTACCATAAATGTGCCAAGTCCAGAGCATGTTGGTAAATTATCACAAATGGCTCGACTTTATCTCACCATTTCTTTCCATACTCTGGGATACATCCCACCAGGAGCAGTGAACACCTTTACACCCACTAATTTGCTCAGCACTAGCTATCTCTTTAGTGATCAAGGGCCTAGGCCCAAAAATATTGGTTACCCTTTATTTCCGCTGAGTTTCTCCAGCACGTTTGCGTGTTGCACTCGACTCCAGCACCTGCAGACTTTCTTGTTTAACTCTTCCTTCTAAATCATCGGAACCAAGTAGAATCACAGCATAACTGCTTTTCATTACGAGATGGCCAAAGTGTCCCTAACAGGCTCTGTAGGTTACAGATTAAATTCAATAAACCACGTTGTCATCTATTAATCTTTTATACAATTCAGTGAATGGATACATCCGACCATGGTGTTCAAGAAAATCAGATTAAGGGCTTCCAACCATATTTATTTTCTATTCTAGTTTGACCTTAGCAGCTGGGGAGTCCAAATACAACTCATTAAATAAATCCAGAATTAAAAGAAACCTGCTTCCCACTCCGAATCTGGCCTATATTAAACTTCATATCCATTAATGAGGTCAATCATAATTAGCCATCTTGGTTTTGGGGAAATTAAAGATGGACAATACATTTGCAATAATGTAGTCCATAAGGGTGACAAGATTATGCAGGAAAATAGGGGTGAGAGAAGAAATTATTTCAATGGCAGGCAGGCTTTATGGGCCAAATGGCCTCATTCTGCTCCTATGTATTATGGAGAAATTAATGGATTTGACACTGCCAGTAATAAAAAGAAATGGTTTGTTCGTTGGTAGCAGAGTGGTACAACAGGTATTGCTGGCACCTACCAGCTCCAGCTAACCCAAGATGCACCCTGCGGTCAGGTTTTCTTTTTCATCTCTTGGATTTCCTCGGACTCCTCTGTTTTCCCAAGACGAGCTGGTAGGTACGTTAACTGGACGCTATAAATTTACCCATTTTTTTTTTAAAAAGGAGGGCGGCAGGAGAATCAGAGTGCAATTGATGGGCTTGGAAGGGGTGACTAGTTACAAGGAAAAATTAGATGGGCTAAATGGCAGCCTATGCCAGAAGAATATGAAATATAACATTAAATCATCAATGCAAACGATGACTTTGGGAAGCATGTTGAGAAATTCTGCCTGGCCCGCAGGAAAAAGAATCTCAGGATTGTATGTGATGTAACACATGTACCCTGACAATAAATTTGAACTTTGAACAATTTCTCTCAGTACTGGAGCACTGCAGGGTTGCATGCTGAGACTCTGCTCTACATCTACACATCAACAAAAACATCTACAAATTTGCTGACGTTATCATGGTAGTGAGTTGTATAAAAAGGTGGGGGTGGGGTGGGGTGATGAATCAGCATACAGGAGAGAGATTGAAGACTTTCAGAAAGGACAACCAGAGGGAGTACAAGTCGGACAATAACCTGACTTAAAAGAGGTCTTCAAGATTATGAGATGCACAAATAGGGTGGACACCCAGCACATTTTTCTCTATTGCAGTACAGTTTGTTTACATTTCTCTTTGCTTGAGTACAGATTCTTTGCACTAGCAATAATTAGAAATTCTGCCTGGTCCGCAGGAAAAAGAATCTCAGGGTTGTATGTGATGCCATTTATGTACTCTGACAAAAAATCTGAACTTTGAAATATGCCTACCACGACAACTAACCTGGGCCAAACTTGCATGCTTTGTTTGCTATCTGGAGGAAGATGATTCATATTTCACCACAAGGCAGTGACGTTTCCTATCCTTTTCAAAATAGAGAATCATAAAGGGCATGGATAAAGAGAGAGCGTCCAGGGTGGATGATTCTAAACGTAGAAGGCACAAGGTTTCAAGAGCGAGGGGAGAAATTTAAAAGGGACCCAATGGGCAATACATTTCCCCCGCTGAGGGTGGGCTGTATCTGGAGCAAACTGCCGAAAAGAGCTTGTAGAAGCAGATACTGTACAATCCTGGTGTAACAAAAACATCTGTACAGGGAGGGTCCAGAGGACATGGGCCAATGCAGACTAGCTCAGACAAGATGGGGTGAAGAGCCGATTCCACGCTGTGTGACTCATTGGCTGTAAAAGAAAGCAAACAGCAGATTTTTAATATCAAACTGGCCCTCGCGCTTCTGGCAATGCTGCAATAATCACATTTAATCAATAGAAATCCATTCCACAAGGCAGTTGGAATCCTTTGAATTTTTTTTTCAATATACTTTAATTTATTAAGGACAACACAGGTTATCTCTCTGATTTTGCCAGCACATCTGATGATACCAGCCATTCACAATTAAAATAGTAAACATTCGTGGAAATAACCGTCTTCCAGAGTTGGACACGAGGGAGACAGGAGTTGAGCTTTTGCATGGAATTTTTTTTTACATCCTATAAATGACAGATAAAACCAGACCAGTCAACAAGAAAAAAAAGTTAGTGTCACATGACATACAATCCAACCATTTAGTCACACACTTAAAAAGTGAAGTTTTTAGGGAAGGGAAGTAACAAAAAACAATCCATCAATGGGACATCTCGTGCCAAAGCATTGAAGGTAAGGTTTCAAATAATTTCTGTGACTCAAGTTCAATTAGAAAAAGGTGCAAGACCTTCCAGAAAGTCTCAAAGTGCTTTATAAACAATGAAATACTTTGTTAGTCATTGCTTTTCCGCGGGAAGAACGTCAGCCAATCTGTGCAGAGCAAACTCCATAACGAGCATCGTGACATTGACTACATGTTCCGTTTCAGGAATGTTGGCTGAGAGATAAATATTGGCCAGGGCATGGGAGAACTCCATTCCTCTTTACAACCGTGCCCAGCTGCGAGAGCAGATGGGGGGATTTCTTAACATTTAATATCAGATGTGAAAGAAAGAAATCTTTACAACCTCCTTCTGCAAATTTAAACTCCATTCTGTTCATCGTTGGACAGGAACTAGTTTGTGGGAATTGGGGGGGGGGGGGGAGGGGGCGTGGGAGTGGAGTTGAGGGTGGCCCATTTTGGCAGTTGGCTTCTCCCGGTACAATGCTGTGTGGCTTCCTCTGGCCAATCGCTAGCAGGTTCACCTGACTGCCTCACACTGCCATGAAAGTTTGCCCAACACAGGAGACTGCACGTCATGTTACTTTCAAAGTGGCACTCAAGCAGCCACAAACATTCGCCTAAAAGATCTTGTTTTTAAAAAATTCATTTATGCACATTGGTATTACTTCTTTTAGAAAGGTATATTTAAACAAGGGTGCTCGACGAAATGGAGAAAATAAAGAAAATTCACTTTCCAGGCAGACTTGTAGGTACCCCCACCTGCACTGCACAACAGCATCAATTATGTAGTGTATTCAATGTTACAACTGCACAACATGTTTAATTAGAGGTACATACAAAACATTATAATTCTTATTTCAGTGCTCCAAGCCAGAGATGCAAGTCAAAGCTGTTCAATTATAAAGAAGTGGGAGGGGGAAATGGATGACTGGAAACACCCAAAACTTGTACAAAAACAGGAGCCAGTTGACCTTTAAGGCCTTGCGCTGTTTCTTGGAACTTCTGTGAACTGGTCACTGGACTACCCTGGTACAAGAGTTGTATTTCACTTGACTGGATGAATGCAGGTTATTGCAGGAATGCTAACAAACCTTTCTGGACTACAACCATCTGTGATCACATCCCTTAAATCTGCCCATGCCATGCTGGACTTGAATGTGTTGAGTTTCCCATGACAACACATTTATCCAATACCACCCAATGCAGAGCAGGCAAGGAAAATATTCAGCCCTGCTTCTGGATGTGTGATTGGGTCTAAAGCCAAGCGATCTGTGGATGGATCAAACTTGGCATGTGGGAGTTGGGTGTGCAGCCCAAGAAGGGCCTGGAGGCTTTGAAAAACAACAAATTTAAGGCTGCCCTTGCACAAACTGTGAAGGAGGAAGAGACAGGGAAGAGGGCAGAAATGGGGAATGCACCAGATAGAATAAAAATGGTCCTTCAAAAGAAATCTTGTTTTTCAATATGCTTGATATAAACAGTGGGAAATAAAGACCACCAATCCTCTACACTTGCATCCCCACAGAGTAGTCTGAGCAACACAAGAACTAAAACAGGATAGATACAAGCAATGAGGTGTAAATAAACAATTAGAACCTTTTCTTCAGTCCTCAATGCACATTTTATGCAGGCATTTAAGAAAAAAGGAGGGGAGATGGGAAAAAAATGTTTTCAATAAAAGATGACCAAAATGTTTTCCCAGCTGTCCTGCACATCAGCCATCTTGTTCACCCAACGGGCAAATCAACAACTAGTGACATTGGAGATTTCAGGAGGGTGTCACCTAAAGTAGGCACTGTCCGACAGCCAAAGCTCGGCATGGACTTGGCAACAAGGGGAAACCCTTCGGTTACAGGGAAAACCAAAGTTGGGGAAGAATTGGAAAGACAATTTTTTTTTAAAAGAGGGGAAAAACTTGGCAGTTTAACGGAGAGATAATTCGTTGAACAAATATCCTGATCTTGCAACATTTGGATGCAAGGAGGGTTTTTTTTGCTATAATGTGTGAATAATGCTGTAAAACAAAAAGAAAAAAAATCACGTTTATTCTACCAGCTCTAGTATCAGAATGAGAAAGATGTAAAGTTATTTTAGATATACAGACATTTTTAAATATTCATTATATACAGAAGTACTTATTAGAATCATAAATTCACAAGGGTCAAGGGGAGGTTTTAATGAATTACGATGGGTTTATTTTGTGCAAAAGAGAAAAGCTGATTAGGAGCAGTGTGTTTGGAAGGGTGGTAGAAGCAGATACAATAAAAAGGGGAAAACCCCAGCTTTTTGAGAGCTGCACAGGCATTTTGGGCTGAATGGCCTTCACCTGCGCCATAATGACTATGATTCTAGGCATATTTTCAATTAGTTGAGTATTTTATTCGTTCATAAAACACTCAATTCTCTTAAGAACAAGATGACATTTTAAGTTTCAGTTTAAAAAAAAACATGATATTTTTCTATCATAATTTTGCTTTTTACATATAAATGTATAAAAATAATAAAATCACGTCTGTCAAACTGTAGCCATAATGGTAGTGCCAATAACACATAACATGAACTTCAAGAAAGCAAAATTCCAATTAGAATGCTCACTTATACGTGTGGAGAAAATACGACTGTAAATATTACAAGTAAGAATTAGACGAAAAGTCAAGGCGTTTTCCACAATGGGTTAACATCCAAGGTGCAGAGCAAAAAGTTTGTATTCTCTGAACCTCAAGTAAACCTCTGCAACCAGCTACTGCTGCCTTCTGCCCTGGGATTGAAACCCTTCATATTTTCTTCCTTGCCTCATCAAATGTTGAGGTTCACCCAGCAGTTTATTGCCACTTCTAATAGGGATTTTAAACTTCCCAATTCTACCCAGCAGATCTTGGCCCTCTGCAAGATCTTTAATATGAACGAAGTGCTTTACAAAATCCACTTTCTGGTTTTAAGAGACTGGGGAACAAGTGGGAGGGATGGGGTGCAGCCATCCCATGGCCACCCACCAGTGAACCTCATTCCCTCTCCCCTCCAACCTCACCATTAATAATTTAGAGCAGTATTTAAACAAGCTACATGACATTATCCTCAGATTTTGGTTTTAGTGGAGATAGGCAAGGCTCCCTTCAGATATCAAATATCTGACACAAGTACATCAATACACTTGCAACTTAGAAAAAGACAATTTAGAACACAATTTCTCAATTGTGACAATAATTCTTAAAGAGCAATTGCCAGCTTTGTCACATCAAGGTGTTCAAAACAAAAACGAAACCAAATAACATCAAAACAATCTTTTGGTCATCTTTACTTACTCCCTCGAGTTTTCCGTGTCATGATTTACAATCCCCAGAGCCCTTTATAGGTCTAAAGGTCACCCTGATAAATATTACAGTCATCCAGGACTCCATCTTGATGTGTTCATTCCTTGGTTTCCTCACCGATGTCTTCACCCGCTGAGTTGTTCTGAAGACTGATGGAAGACGACGAGTCAAATTCGACTGGGCAATTTGGGTCGTGCTCTGAGCAGCAGAGACGGCCGTCCAGTGCAGACGTGGCTAGCGCTCCCTTCTGGTGCTCCTTGCAGTAGGAGTTCGGGCAGAAGTCGCAAAAAGAGGTGGATGCCTTACCGCAAATATTACAGTGGTGCCAAGGACACTCCCATTTCCCTGGGATGGAAGCAAAAATAGGGGGAGAGGGAAAAAAAAGCAAAAAGAAACAACATATTTAGATGGAATTAACTGAGACACAGGGATGTGCAGGGAATGGTGAATAAGGATGATGTGGAGGCAGAGATTTAGTTTAATCTGGCATTGTATTCGGGACAGATGTTATGGATTTGAAGGGCAAGTTCCGGTGCTGTTTTGGATTATGGGCACCCCATGTTATGTACCCACTTTTACACCTTTAAACATTTCAAAATGCCATGGTTTACCCCATCACCTTTCGCACACATTCCAGGGTTCTCGGTTGTCCATAATCTTCCACACTCCTTTGACAATGCACTGGCTATCTCGGTGATCCTCCCCACACAGAGTTCACCCGAGTGATCCTCCCCACACAGAGTTCACCCGAGTGATCCTCCCCACACAGAGTTCACCCGAGTGATCCTCCCCACACAGAGTTCACCCGAGTGATCCTCCCCACACAGAGTTCACCCGAGTGATCCTCCCCACACAGAGTTCACCCGAGTGATCCTCCCCACACAGAGTTCACCCGAGTGATCCTCCCCACACAGAGTTCACCCGAGTGATCCTCCCCACACAGAGTTCACCCGAGTGATCCTCCCCACACAGAGTTCACCCGAGTGATCCTCCCCACACAGAGTTCACCCAAGTGATCCTCCCCACACAGAGTTCACCCGAGTGATCCTCCCCACACAGAGTTCACCCGAGTGATCCTACACACAATCAAGTCCCCTTTATTTATGGTTCATACCATGCTCACATGGTAAAGACGAGATAGTGTTTCTCCAGGATCACAAATAAAAGAATAGAAAGTTAAGCACATTGAAATATTAAGACGTATACAGTAAAAATCCATGGTACACTATCCACATATGCTCTGGGAATTCAGACCTGATGGCTTATCAATATTGAGAGCATAACAAAAAGGGCATCACTTTCATCAGTGTTTCTACCCAGCCCCCATGGACGCAAGATGTGTCAATTTTCAGATTTGCTATTGTAAATAGTTTCTCTTCCCATTTAATATCCGCCAAGTAAACATGCAATTAATCTATGGAAAAAATAATTCACAAAAGATGGAACTAAGATCTTCCTTACACAAAGAGCAATAATTGTTCAGAATAATTGATGAGGTGCAGTTTTTGGGGCACTGAATGCACAACCAGATGTCAGACTACGACAATTACAAAAACGTGCCTTTCTATAGCAGTTTTCAATTGCAGATCAATTTCATGGGGCGCAGAAGTTGTAGTGACTCTGGTTCAATTCTGACCTCGCTTGCACATTCTCCATGTGACCATGTGGGCTTTCTTGGGGGTGGGGGGGGGGGGGGTGGGTCCCGTTTCCCACCACATCTCCATGATTGGTACATTGATTGGTAAACTGCCCTGGTGCAGCTGATGGAGAAATTGACGGGATCCTGAAAGGGAATAGGTCACCTAGAGCCAAGAGGAGTAGTAGTGGGGTTGATGGGACAGCTCTGAGAAATGGTATTGGCTCATTAAATCAAAGGGTCTCCCTCAATGACAGAAGAATGTATGAAAATATACAGCAATTCCAAAGAGGAACAGAATGATTATTTTTCAACATCAATGGAGTGAGGCAGACAGTACCTTACTGAGACACTTGGAGACTGTGTACTTGATGCTTACCAAATGGTGGTTTGGTCAAGTTAAGGCAAGAGAGGTGATATGCTTTGGGGCAATCCTTCTTATCACACATCACCAGCTCGCCTCCGTCACAGCACAGGTAGCAATAGTCCTCATGCATCTTTCTGATATCCATTTTGGCTTTGCCCTTCCTCATCTTTTTCTTCGCATTCTTCGCCTTTTCTTCATTTGCTGTCGCAGCAGCAGTCTGAAAAAAAAATTGGCAGAATAAAATGAACATTTTTCCAATAATGATGAACTTATTGTCATACACACAAGTACAATGTACAGATGCATTGAAATTCTTCCTTGCTACAGCCATACAGGTACTTTTTATGTTAAAAAACAATTTTGGTAGCATACATTGCATACCTTTGTATGGAAAGAGTTAATAAATAAATAATAGATAAATGAATACAATAAAACCTCTGGTATCCGGCAGACCTATGAAGATTGGTAGTTGCCGGATAAGTGTATTTTCGAGTCACTTGAGACTTGCTCTTACAATGCCTAACTAGTACACCTGCATTAAGAAACAGTTTAAAAGACAAAAATACTACACTGTACTTACACTGAACAAATTCACTTGCATGAATATGTAAACCTTATACTTTATTTTCAGTCACATTCTTTGAAAACATTTACCCAACACTGCATCCTCAGGTTCTCCCCCCTCCACAGGGCCACCCGAAAGATGAACAACATTATAGACAATTAACCCCTTCCTCTCCCCCATGTTTACAGATAAAGCTTCTGACCGGGGCAACTCTTACTAAGCAGGGATAAGAAGACACTTTAAGTGAGTCACCCTAATGGCAAGGGGCATCAACCAGGTCTTCATTCTGGGTGATGTCATTGGTGTTTCACACTTTATTCAAACAGCTGCTATCAGCAAATCATGACCAAGGCTCTCCACTGGCTGAATATTTGCTTCCAGCTTTACCAAAGGTTTATGTGTTACTTCAGAGAACATTTAAGTTTACAATTTTAAATGTATATTTTTATCTATTATTTTATTCTTATTTATCCATTTATTTATTTTCCATGATTTTTTTTTTGCCAGTTGCTCAAGTTCCAGAAACCAGGGGCTTTACAGTGCAAGAAAAAAAATGGTGTTTCAACAGTCCAGACAAGACTTTGTGGTACAGAATTAGTTTACAGTTAAATTAGCATGTGAAGTTCAGAAGCCTGATGGTTGTTAGGGAAAAAGTTGTTCTTGAACCTAGGGGTGTTGGTCTTCAGGGTTCTGTACCATCTTTCTGAAGGAGGCAGCAAGAAGAGGTTGTTACCAGGGTGGTGGTAGCCTTCTATGGGACTGGCTGCCTTCTTGAGGTCGGGAGGTCGGAGCCCAATGATTGACACAAATGACATGCATGAGAACACAAAAAGTTGCAGTCCTGATGTATGATTTTCACACAAAAAGCCAACTATCCCTTAGCCTCCACAGAAATTGCCTGACCTACTGAGTTCCTCAAACAGTTCATTTTCTAAAGGATTTTTAAAATTTCATTCTTGTATAGTAAACATACTGCAATTCCATATCCAGCATCATCAAACTTTTGCCCTTTTGCCTTTAGGATAGGGTGACCCTCAAAATAAATCGTAGAACATTAAGAGTCCAGCCATTATGTCTGCAATCTGACTGATCCCTTCTGTCTATCAAACACAGTTGGTACAGAGCAAGAGGAGGGATTTTGAGTCCGCCTTGTGAAGAGAGCAGACATGCCACTATCGTTCCCAGCTTGAGATGAGGGAGGACACTTGCCAGGATTAAAGCCCCTGATCAAGCTCCTGAAATTCCAGAGGAAAGCATGCCCACATCAAAATACACAAGGCTGGTCTCAGCAGTGAAGTTATTTGCAGCTAAAGAATGTGCAGAGCCCCAACAAGTGAACACCTTCAAGTGCTGAAGTAATCTGGTTAAAACTGGAAAAAGCATCTGACAACAAAATGGAACAAATGGACAAAGGAGATAACTAAAGCCGTTAAGTGCAGCATCACTTACCAATTCCAGCCTCTGTTGGGTTTCTTCAAAAATAATTCTCAACTCATGGGATAAGGTTTCTGCTTTAGAACAAAACTGAAAGCAATTCACCAGATCAATCTGATCTGTTTACAGCATGTTAAAACTCCCCAGGAAATTGTGTACGCTCTTGATGAAGAGCTGGCCACAAAGATAAACAGAGTTGAACTGCTGAAGGAATCCACTGCACTCTTTTGGTAACACGGTTGCCTGCAGGGCTGTGCTGGAATGGGGCGGAAAGTTGGAGAGTATCCAGTAATACCTGCTAGCCAAAGATAAAAAGGTCTCCGACCTGAAACATTAACTGCTTCTCATTGTACAGAGATTACCTGATCTGCTGAGTACTTGCACCATTTTCTAGTTTTACTTCAGATTTCCAGCAGCTCTGATTGTATCGCTTTGCAGCACTCGCTAGGCCCAGGTAAGGTGCACGTCGAGCACACTGAATTGTGTTGTCCCTTGGGTCAAGTAGCTTATTGCTACTAGCTGTCCTGCTTCTACCAGGGGAAAGTTGTTTAAGAAGAGGTTGCAGAATGCTCAAGAAACCATGACAAAAGGCATTTGAAAGAGAAGTGGCATGGGTGAGGTGCCTTTTTTCCACCTCTACTGCTGCTCCTGTCAAAAGAGCAAGTAAGAATCTGTTGCAAAAATAAAGCAAAGTTTGAATTGAAAATTACACAGCTCCATTTTCTAGTGCATCAGTTAGGCACGTATGGGTGCATTCCAGAGGAAAAAAAATGTCTGCAAAGATAATCAGAGATGAAAATATGTTTTGAAACTTGGTATTGAGAATGGGTAACTAACAGTACATTTTCTTGCCACTAACTTTCTGCACAACCATGATAAAGTTGTGATACCCTTTGGGGTACTCACTGGATGAGACTCATGTTCTTCCTGCCTCACCACCCTGGGCTGGATTTGAGAGTGGATGAGATGTATAGTAAAGCCCCAGTGACTAGAATTCAAGCCACCAGCCAAATAAAATTTAAAAATTGAGCAAATAAATAAAAATAAATAAGAATAAAATATAGGCAAAAAAATACAAAAGTTTAAAATTAGTGCGTCTTGTGCTGTTGGTTCACCAGGTGACGCCTGCAACCTGTTCCCGCCGTGACCATTATAAACAAACAGAAATTCCATTTCACAGGAAAGTATTTTGAACAAATTTCCCTCCTAACCATTACCATGTTCATTCTAAATACTACTGTATTAATTAGACATTGTAAGAGTAAGTCTCAAGCAACCAGAAAATACACTTATCTGGTATCTACCAATCCCCATAGGTGCCAGATACCAGGGGCTTTACTGTGCACTGCATTTTCCATTCTTTTTCGTCTCTCCCACTAGTCCCAATGAGTTGATTACTGGAAAAAATGCAAACGATGCTAAGGGAAGCCAAGCCCTGGCCTTGTTGCACTCACCTTTGGACGCACACCTAGATATCCACTACAGTTGGGAGCTCCACATTTACACACCGTCTTCCCATTGCCCAAACAATCCAAATTATAGTTGAAAGTTAGTTCAGAACCTAAATGTAAGAAGTAAGAGGGTGTTACTTCATTAGTAAATGCGAGAAGTCTCTTTCCACTTGGATTAGGAGAGATAAATACAAGAGGTCAAGGCTTTAGGGTGAAAGGAGAATCTTCTTCACTCAGTGGTGGGAGTGTGGAACGAACTGCCATCTGACATGTAAATGCAGGCTCACTCTTAAGTTTTGAGAATAAATTGGATAGATACATTTATGGGAGAGGTCTAGAAGGTTATGGAATGGGTGTAGGACAGTAGGACGAGTGGAATGATGTTTTCAGACTGACTAGAAGAGCCGAATAGCCTGTTTTCTGTGCTGAAGTGTTCTATGGTTCTAGCCAGCACTCTTCTAAAGCAGCAATCCATTTGGAGGACATCAAAATGAAATGCTGACATAAAGTAAAACCCAAAAATACTGGAGGAACTCAGCAGGATCTGTAGCATCCATAGGAGGTAAAAATATATTACTAACATTTTGGGCCTGAGCCCTACCTCAAGGTATAGCGAGGAGAGGAAGAGAACTTCAGAGTAGGTATCCCAAGGGCTCAGGCCCAAAACGTTGGTTATCATCTTCATCTCCTATGGATGCTGCGTGACCGACTCAAGTTTCTCCAGCATTTTTACTACAATCACAGCATCTGCAGACATTTCTGTTTCACTCCAAGCTGAAATGCTGAGCTTAAATTAGTGATATCTCGAACCTGGATTTTTAATAATGCCCTCAAGAGGACTCTGCCTCCAACATTTCTTGTCCACTAAACTCAGCGACAATGTTTAACTTGCAAACAAAAGGTCAAGTTTCGCATTTTAGGGCAGCAGGGTTACCGCAATGCCATTAAAGTGCCAATAATCAGGACTAGGGTTCGAACCCGTGCTGCCTGTAAAAAGAGTTTGTATGCTTTTGTATGGTCTCCTCCATATCGGCCTGAGTTTTCCCCAGGGGCTCCGGTTTCCTCCTTTCCTCCCACCATTCAAAACGTACTGGGGGGGGTTGTAGGTCAATCAGGTGTAACTTGGTGGCACAGGCTAATGGGCCTAAAGGGCCTGTTACCAGCAGTATATCTATGAACATTAGGTCTAAATTTAAATTGATTTTGGGGGGAGGGGGAAACCATGGTAAGGGCAGAAACCCATGAAATCAAGTTGCAACAAGCTTTGTTCTACCTACCATTTACCACAAGATCCAAGTCTAAAATCATATTTGAAGAGGAATAAAACATCGTGAAACTATGCAAGATCTTCTGGCATTGAAGCAAAAGTTTAAAAGAATTATTTTCTAAATTTAAAGATCTGATTAATTGAAAGGAAGCAGTGCAACTACAGACATATTGCAAAACTGATACCAATACTTTGCTACAGCCATTTCTTACGATGCCTGGGTGGGCAAGTGAAAAGTTGATCACGCAGATCGTAACAGATTCATGCTTACTGTGCTGTAATAATTGGTTCAAAGTATTAAAATTGGTATTTAGAACACAACAGTGGATTTCTGAATCAGATTCCAATTTCAATCCAGCAAAGTCCATTGGCCACCTCCAAAAGAGCCCTACTTCCAATAGACACACCTGCTTGTACATCAGAAAGTGCAAAGAGTCCAACGCGTGTGTCACCCATCACCGTCCATTTTTGTGTCTCACAATTTGGATTGCAACTATGGTTCATGAACCGTGAGAAATTCCCTTTGGGTCCAGCATCAATGATGCGATCCTAGGAAGACAAATGAACATTGTTTTCACTGCACTGCTCACTGAAGGGAATCATCACACGGCCCAAACTATTCCAGTTTAAGCTTTTTGGAGAGTCCCATTTTGATGGAATAAACCATTCATGTGGCTATTTTCTCAAATGATGCAAAGGGTAACTCTCTACTGGACAACGAAGATTTTTCTTCCTGAACACTTGGGCATATTTTATGGATTTTGGGCTGTTGATCACAAAAAGTCACCTTAAAAAAAAATTAAAAATTACCTGACAGAAAAATTTTAAGATATACCTGTAACTATTTTTGGTATTTCCTGTCATATTTTAATGTCATACTTTAAGCATTCAAATGCCACGTATCATTGAAAAATCATTTTCTGCATTCACACTCTGACTTCTTCCCTGGTGATCTTGGTGCAGTGACGAACATGGTGAAATGTTTCACCAGGACATTGCAACCATGGAAAAGTGATATCGGGAATCCATCAATGCTGGCCGACATCGTGACACTGACCCGAGAGGCATCAGATGCTAAGTATGAGCGAAAATCAGTGCCAAAACATTTTTAGGTCTGTTGAAGTATCGGAATGTGTCAGTATCGTGATGTGATTAAACATGTCAAATTCAATAAAAGTTAATGTTGCTCCAACTTTCTATGTGATACAGCAAATCTGAAAATCAACAAGACACATTACATCTTTGATAAATGGTATCTCCGCTTAGAAGTTCCTTGCTATTCTCTCCAGGTCCTTCAATTTTGTACATCTTGATTAAATCTCCCCTCAGCTGCCAATGGTCATAAAACAAGCTAGTTAAAAAATTGTTCACTCAGCTAAAATTCTCCATGGCTCGAATGTCCTCATAAATCTCTTCCAAATCTTCATATGTTAAAAAGATTCTCCTTCAGTCTGATGACCAGAATGTAAATCGTTTTACATTGTAAAGTGTTTTACAAAGTTCCACCATAACCTCTTTTGCATTTTCTACACCCTGCCTTGCAAAGGGAAATGAGTACAGGGACCTTCTTAACTATTTTATCTGTCTGCACCTCTATGCCATTCAGTATCTTTTCAGTTATTGCACCTTTATGTCCTCTTGAGATGCAATACTCAAATCTCCAAGGTTGAACTCCATTTGTAACCTTTGTGTTCAAATGCAGACTTACAGTAACAATTATCAATAACCAGAACCACAGAGTCAATGCATTTGGCAGAAGAACAAGAGAGCAACTAGGTAAGGCAGGGGATGGTCTGTGCAAAAATAATTTTCACCCAAAATGTGGCGAGATCTCAGAATTTGCTTCCAATACTATCCACACAATACCAACATGGGTATCACCAGCAAACCTCCAAAATCATGGTTCCTGAGATTATCCATTCTCAATGAGGGCTACAGCATAATTTGGGGGTTTGGTGGGGGGGGGGGGGGGGGTGGAGCACAGAATGAAATTATTTTTAAAAAATTTATGTAGTTGGTAGGAGAAAAGTATGGAAGAAACCATCTAGGGAAGGGAACTTTGAGCAGAGACATAAGGGGCCTTAGTTGAAAAAGGTTAAAAATGGCTGCCCTAAATTATGTCAAAATCAGTCATGCTAATTTCTCCAGACTGAATTCCTTTCAACTCTTCTCTACTTTTAGGTTCAGTTCAACTCAATTCTTGGGTTTTCTCAGTCTCTCCCTCTCACAGAGTTGTAGACCCTGGTATTTTGGCCCAACATCTCTCCTTTTAGCTCACCCGCACCAATTCCAGTTGCCCAAATTAATGACTTTCTAAACATTGCCTATTCAATTGTCTATCTTAATATACCATATATTAAAAATAGCAACTGAGTCTCATTCCATCTCCTCCGTTGAGTCTATTGTGGATATCAAACACTAAAAAAGCTTCTCTCTCTTATTTTAAATTGATGCCCTTGTTTTCAACACCCTACCATGAGGAAAAAATTCTGGCCATCCACCTAGCGATGTTTCATAATTTTATACACCTCTATCAGGTCACCCTTCAAGCTCCTCTGCTCTAGGTGAAACAAGCACAGCCCATCCAATTTCTCCCTGTTAACTGGTTCTCCAATCCAGGTAAGATCTTGGCGAATCTCCTCTCTTCCTTCAGCTGAGTGATCAGGATAGTTTGTGTTTTGAAAGGCTGCAAACAAACATCCCAACTTTCATATTCCGTACCCTGCCATATGCCTTCTTCACCATCTTACATGCCCATGTTGGGTATGTAATGGATTTGAATTAGGAACTCATGCCTAACAACATTCCTACTGTATATGGCCTGCTCCTGTGACTTTCCAAAATGCATCACCTTGCACTTGTCAGAAGTCTATCTGCCAATGCTCCACAGCACTTTCCATCTGATCTATCCTGCTGTAGCCTTAGACAAGCTTTTTCACTATCCACAGCACACCAACTTTCACGTCACCTGTAAATGTACGAATCATACCTCCTACATTTATGTCCAAATCATTAATACATAATCACAAACAACAATGCCCCAAGTGGGAGCAGAACAGGGTCGACTCACTAGGCTGAAGAGTCTGTTTACAATCTATATGATTCAATGACAATCAAGACGTGGTTATTTGGGCACAGCAGTTAGTGACCCAGCGGCCCAGTTAGAATCTGGTGCTGTCTGTAAGGAGTTTGTACATTCTCCACTTATCTGCATGAGTTTCCTCCGAGTGCTCTGGTTTCCTCCCACCCTTCAAGAAAATTAAAATGGGGAGGCGGGTTGTAGGTTAAGTTTGGTATTTGGGCAGTACAGGCTAGTGGGCCAGAAAGGCCTGTTACCGTGCTGCATGTCAAAAGAAAAATTAAATGGCACTTTCAGAGAAGGCATAAAGCAAAATTTTGCTCGACTTTTCAGGTGGATACACGTGGATCTTCATGGAATATGAAAACAAACAGGGAATTCTCCTTCATGCCACAATATTCAGACATGATTTGATTAGCTAAGAATGCTATGGGCAGATTATCAAGATAATTCTAGAATAGAATATCAGAAGTACTGTCATTGTGTGGAAAACACTTTAGTTCAGAAAGGTGCCACAAAAATAGATGATTTTCCTTTATTCTTTTGCAGACTTGTCAAACATTCTCTCCCAGGTAACCTTGCATCAACACAACATCCTTCAATGAGAAAGCCAATTTCCTTCTGTATTAGAGGCTGAGAGGCACTGTAATTCCTTTTTCTATTCCCCACTTTGAATAGCACTACAAAATGAGCACCACTTTGTCTTACCTTGGTCAAGGTCAATAAATAGAAATTAGTAACATTGGCTTCGTGAGCATGCTTGATGCGGTTTCTGCATTCTTCTTCATCAATTAACTCACCAACATACTCGATCACAAACTGCCCCTGCATGGAAAAATTGCAGATGAGTCCATAAAGTTAAGGCTCTTTGAATACCGCATATATGTTGTAATAATAGAATTTTGTGGACCAATTTTTAGGATAAAATTTAGGGGGTCAACTATTACACACATGACTGCGGGAAGTGCCTGTACCATTCGAGGAGTCAGGAGCTCGGATGGGTGGGCGGGACTGGGTGTTCTGCACTCAGGGCATTGGGAGCTTAGATAGACAAACAGTCAGGATCTAGGCAAGAGTCCTCAGTGTGGGCATCAGGGTGCTCAGGTGAGATGGCGGCTGGGGGGATCCAATTTTTACATGATATTGACTATTACATGTGTATATACGGTACCTGCCTCTCGCGTGCACTAACATATTGGCTTGGAATATCTGTGCTATTTAAGCTACAGGAACAGATGGCTAACGCCTTTCTGATCACAGTTGCACCCCATGACAAGATAGAGGGAAGAAAGAGTGAAGTAAAAATCACCTTTTTAATGTCTACTTTAGTGCGAAGACCCCAGCCACGCACATCCGTTCTCACAAGCTCCATGTCAGGGTACAATCGCTTGGTGAAGCACTGGTTCTGACACCTTTCTCCAGCTGGACAGGCAGAGGGATGGCACTCGTACATCAGAATTCGGTTCAGACATTCCGAGTCCAGCCCGCAAGGGTTCTCATCGGTCGGTTTACAGTTGCACCGTGGGATTTCCGACAAGTCAGCGATGCGGATCTGCACTTTCCCAATTGGCTTGTTTGACTGTAGTAGAACGAAGACAAGTGCAAGGGGGACATTTTATTCACAGCAGCTTCACCATTATTGCATGTTAATTAACTTGCACAAGTTTACTTCTGTACAACAGCTGAGATGTATAATTAAAATGGGCAATTAAAAGCTGTTCTGCTCCAAAATATTTTAATTTGAAGATTAAAAACTGTAAACAGAAGTTGTTAAAAAGTCAGTGGAGCCCTGTGCCATTAAAGTCAGGTGGTCTATGATCCAAATGCTCATGTTGATGTATTTGATGTCAATCAGAAAACTGCCACTGGTCTCCAAACCATCCATGGAAAAGATTGGGAGCAGAGAAAGATGGAGAGAAAGGCAAAATGGGAGGAGGGAGCAGGGAGGTTTGTTGTGGAATGGAGGACAGTGAAAAATAATTAGGCAAGTTTCCTGCTCTGATTTTTGAAAACTGAAAATTCCAAAGGGCTGTAACTTCCCCTGCTCAAACCAAGCACAAAAATCCTGTTGAATTGCAAGGAATTATGCCCCAAGGTAGTGGGCAAACACCTAATGTGTTGGCAAAACATTCTCTGCTCAGTTATTTTAATTGCTTTCGATAAATAACAAAAATTTATGTAAGATTATCTTGCTACAGTGAGACATCCCAAAGATATTTTATTTGGGATGTTTTTTCAGTTGTTCATTTTCAGGATCAATGAACAATTATTGAACTGCCACAGCTGAGATCTCCAGGATTGCAATCCAGTGATAATGAAGGAAGAGGATACATTTTCAATCAGTCTGTTGTACGACTCGAAATCTGCACATGAATACGAGAAGAATAAAGGTTGATGGGTGTGGGGTGGTGAAGGGGTTTGATAGTTGTGAAGGTTGGCACCCCATCGTGGGCTGAAGGGGCTGTCCTGTGCTGTTTCATGACTCTAAAGGGGGCTACCCTCATACACAGCTGGACAGTTTAACAGCACTATGTCACAGGACTTACTTTAGTGAATCTATATGCAGGTGGCTTTCTTTCACTCCGTTCATTTTCCAGGGCTTCCTTGCTCTCTTTTAGTGCTTTCAGCTCTTGGAATCTTTTAGCAGCTTCTTCCAGTGCTGGGAGTGGAGGAAAGTGATATTTTATTTGGAATCAACTTAATTCCCCAATCTGTACACCAAAGATACTTCAAAGGTTACTGCTACCCAATTCCCAGATCAATGATTATGAATAACTACATCAGTAACACACTCAAGATATTTTAAAAAAATCAATCATTATAGTTCCCTTTCTCAACCCAACAATGTGGAAAGCATTGAAGATTGATCCATTTCCCTCCCTAGGATTGACCATGCAAGGTTTCAGGAGCCATGAGGATACCTTTGAGGTGCAGTATTTTATCACCTTACCTCAAGGGATTGGAGTGAAGAAGCAATATTAAAGCACATACAGTAAAAGTCCAAAAATCAAGACTGTTCGGGGATTGGGTTGGTCCAGATTTTCTGGATTCTCACGCAGTACTTTTAAAATTCATATTTAAGGAGAATAAAGAAGAGATCAACAAGTAAATTTTGATAGTTTATTAAAAAAACATTTTTTAATATAAAATTCGAAGTACAAAATTTACTTGATCATTTCTGTGCACGTGTGGTACATGTTAAATTTTAAAAAGTTTTGAGAGTTTGAACAGACTGGATTTTTGGGTGGTCCTGATTTCTGGCATCCAAATTTTTGGACTTTTACTGGAATATATATCAACAGGCAAATGTTGCATTCAAGTCACAGTCTGTTCAAGTGGCACCTCAGGAGATCTCTGCCGACACCAAGGACTTACCTTTTTTGAAAATCTCATTTATCCCCCCAGCTCGTCCATCGGAAACATTGCCTTTGTCTCCTTCCAAGTAAGGAAAGACTCTACCCTGATGCACCCAATAGTAATCATTTGATCCGAAGAAGCGAACGGGGAATTCTCCGATATGATGCTTCATTGCTTGAATATTCAACGGCACAGATTTGGGATTACAGATCTCTGCTGGCCACCACCTGAAGAAACAGAGTTTCACATCACACACAGGCCCACCTTTGATATGCTGACATCAATCTCCTGAATAAAATATATGAATGAACTGTTGTAGAAATGCTGCTTGCACCATCAGAGTAACTTCTTGGAGGAAATGAACTCTGAATTTGACCATCAAGAGGAAGCAGCTGCACTGACAGGTAGAACTTCAGAAGATCAAACAAAAAAATACTTCCTTACAAAATACTTCTAATATTTTCTTGTGGCCTAGGAGATCTTGCAGAGGCCCATCATCTCTCCACCATTCACTTACACATTAGGGCAAACTTCAACTAACCAATTCACCCATCAACATACTTTTGGGATGTGGGAGGAAACCATTCAGTCAAAGATCTCTATATAGAAAGTTTTATCTTGACGTGATCGTAATTATGCCACTTTCATCTTTCACTGCCAAAGTCATCTCTGGTCACCTCCCTCACTGCCAACATACTCTGAACCACTTCCCCCTGGAGTGAAGTCACACCCAAAACCACTCAAATTGTTCCTAACTTTGGTCCTGTATTTGACACACATTTTGCTGTTGATTTCTCAACCTTTCTTTCTCCCCACTCACTATCACCTTAGTAAGGGATTACTTAACCAAGGTAGCGATCAAAGCCAATCCCATTTGGTCAATATCTCTCAGAACCTTCCCTTTCCAAGTACTTGTCCAAAGTTGTTGTTTTTTTTTTAAAAGGGTAACCGTGCCCCCTATACCATCTCCTCTGGTAGAATCAAAATGTATGGTCATTAACAGTCATGAAATTCATTGCATTGCAGCAGTACTACAGTGCAAATATTGATATAAATTACATTTCAAAATAAACATACTAGAGGTCAATAACTATGCACCATAATTTAAAATTATTGGTGGAAGAATTAAAATAGTTGAGATATTTTGCCTCATCCTCAGTATAAGTAGAGGAGGAAGCTTGGATGTGGCACTAAACTGCCATACTCTACAACCACCAAGATTTGAGTGCTCGATAGTTGGGATAGGATGAATAGCTTTCTCCATCAGAGACACAATGGGCTGAATGGTCTTTTACTGCGACAGATATAATGCTCTATGAATCTGGAACCCCTGGACAGCAAAGATGCATACATCAGGATGCTTTTTATTGACTACAGTTCAGCATTCAACACCATCATCCCCTCAAAACTGATCAGCAAACTCCAAGACCTGTGTAATTAGATCGTGGATTTCCTCACCTCCAGACCACAATCAGTGAAGAACATCTCCTCCACAATCTCCATCAGCACCAAAAAACCACAGGGCTGTGTTCTTAATCCCCCTGCTCTACTCACTTTACAACTACGACTGTGGGGCTCTGTACAACAAGACCATAGTAGTGGGTTGTATAAAGAAAGGCGATGAATCAGCATACAGGAGGGAGATTGAAAACTTGGCTGAATGGTGCACCAACAACAACCTTGCACTTAATGTTATCAAAAATAAAGAGCTGATTGTTGACTTCAGGAAAGGAAAGCCAGAGATGTACGATCCATTGATCATTGGGAGATCAATGACGGAGAGGGTAAGCAAATTTAAGTACTCGAGAGTCACCATCTCAGATGATCTTTACTGGACCCAACACATCAATGGCGTCGTGAAGAGAGCACATAAATGCCTCTACTTCCTCAGGAGTTTGCGGAGGTTTGGTATGACATCAGAAACCCTGGCATATTTCTACAGGTGCGTGGTGGAAAGTGTGCTGACCAACTACATCACAGTCTGTTATGGGGACACCAATACCACTGAGCGTAAAGCTCTGTAAAAGATAGTAGGCACAGCCCAGGACATCACAGGCCAAACCCTCCCCAATAATGAGTATATCTACAGGGAAAGCTCCATCAGAGAGCAGCAGCAATCATCCAAGACTCTCACCACCTCTGTTCTCGCTGCTGTCATCAAGAAAGATAATATTTTCTACCCTTCAGGAACAGCTGCTTCCCCTCCACCATCAGACTCCGCAACGACAAACTCAATCAGGAACTCTCTACTTTTGCACTTTCTTAATTTTCTTTTTGTTCTCTCTGTATTGAAGTTAGTTTACATTTGTTTTCTGTTTGTTTGCGTGTTTTTACGCTGTGTACAGTTTATTTTTTCCCACTACCAATGAGAGGCAATTCTGCTGCGCCCGTGGGAAAAAGGAATCTCAGGGTTGATGGTGATATGTATGTACTCTGATAATAAATCAGAAATATTCTCTTGGATTCGATATTACATTTCAGAATCTTGCTGTTTAAGTGTGGTCCTTTTCCTCTCATCTACAATTCAAAATGCAACCTGATGGGCACAAAATGGACAGAATTATTTTCCAAAGCTTTTTCCAATTATCAGCTCTGGAAAGAAACTACAACTCCACCATGGTTAGGAAGCACTCAAATGAATGTCACCTTCCCTTCTATTCCAGTCCATTCTTTTTTCTTTCTTTCTTTGGCTTGGCTTTGCGGACGAAGATTTATGGAGGGGTATGTCCACGTCTGCTGCAGGCTTGTGGGTGACTGACAAGTCCGATGCGGGACAGGCAGGCACGGTTGCAGCAGTTGCAAGGGAAAATTGGTGGGTTGGGTGTTGGGTTTTTCCTCCTTTGACTTTTGACAGTGAGGTGGGCTCTGCGGTCTTCTTCAAAGGAGGTTGCAGCCCGCCGAACTGTGAGGCGTCAAGATGCACGGTTGGAGGCGATATCAGCCCACTGGCGGTGGTCAATGTGGCAGGCACCAAGAGATTTCTTTAAGCAGTCCTTGTACCTCTTCTTTGGTGCACCTCTGTCTCGGTGGCCAGTGGAGAGCTCGCCATAGAATACGATCTTGGAAAGGCGATGGTCCTCCATTCTGGAGACGTGACCCACCCAGCGCAGTCGGGTCTTCAGCAGCGTGGATTCGATGCTTGCAGACTCTGCCAGCTCGAGTACTTCGATGTTGGTGATGAAGTCGCTCCAATGAATGTGGAGGATGGAGCGGAGACAGCGCTGATGGAAGCGTTCTAGTAGGTGATGCCGGTAGAGGACCCATGATTCGGAGTCGAACAGGAGTGTGGGTATGACAACGGCTCTGTATACGCTTATCTTTGTGAGGTTTTTCAGTTGGTTGTTTTTCCAGACTCTTTTGTGTAGTCTTCCAAAGGCGCTATTTGCCTTGGCGAGTCTGTTGTCTATCTCGTTGTCGATCCTTGCATCCGATGAAATGTGATAATCCCATTTCAGCAGAACAGGCTATTTTAATTGTTGCAGAGCACGACTTGGGTCATTGCCACTTCCTCCTTTACGAGACCCAAATTACATTGGACAACGGAGATTTTACTTCCTGAACACTGGCTGGATTTTATGAATTTTGGGCGGCTGATCATGAAAATCGCCTGACATTTTTCCTTTTACGTACTCTTTTTTAAGATACAATCCATTTTGTGATTTCCTGACACATTTTAAACATGGATCAAGCATACAAAACCATCGAGTGCGAGCAGAAAGTTCGTTTCCTGCATTCGCACTTGGACGTCTTCCCTGCAGATCTTGGTGCAGTCAGTGACGAACATGGTGAAAGATTTCACCAGGACATTGTGACCATGGGAAAGCGGGATCAGGACAACTGGAATCCATCAGTGCTGGTCGTATTATTGTCCAATAACAGTTGTACTGTTGGACACTGATACAAGAGGGATCAGATGCTGAGTACAAATGAAAAGCAGCGGCAAAATATCTTTAGGCCAGTTGAACTAATGCAATGTGTCAGTATCATTATGCGATTAAACGTGCCAAATTCAATAAAAGTTGATTTAATGTTTCTCCAATTTCCTAGGTGACACAGCAAATCAAGAGATTATCTTTGTGTTCAGCTTGAAGTTGCCTATCATATTCACCCTTTTTTTTTCAGGAAGCAAACCTTTTGAAAAAGATTTGTTGTCCAGTGTTATGGTTGAGGACATTAACTTACCTGTAGATGCCCAGCTTGACCCAGACTATTTCTTTATACCGTGATTTCTTGCCGGCTTTACAATCATTGCAGTACCAGTTCCCTTCTGGCATCTCAATATTCAGGCATTCAGGATGGAAAGAAGCAGGACAGGATTCACAGCACAACAGGTGGCCACCTTATGAACAAGTAATTTTTAAAAATTAGTTATTGTGTAAATTTCTACAATTTTTGCGTCAACCTGATTGCAACTGTGCTCACCCTTTTCCAGTTATAAGCTACACTGCAAGATTGCTCAGTAAGCGAAAGAAAGAACCATTGATCATTGTATTATAAAACTCTCGTCCACAAAAGAATTCGACAAAAGGAAAAGTTCACACTATAACTCTCCAAGTTCTATGCGATAATGTCTCGTGAGAATCTCTTTGTCCTGCAGTCTGAAGTGAAATACAATCTCACTTCAGAGGTAGAAAAGGAACAAAGGCACAAATTCCCATTTTTAATTCAATTAAGCACAATTTGTTAAAGAAAATTAGGGTCACATATTGAAGTTGAGGGCATTTGCAAAATTAATGAGGGGAGATTTGATGGAGGTGTACAAAATTATGATGGGTATAGATAGAGTAAATGCAAACAGGCTTTTTCCATTTAGCTTGAATTAGGATGAAAGGGGAAAAGTTTAATGGGTAGTTCGGGGGAACCACACAGAGCATGGTGGAAG